>NW_026278980.1:0-4953 GCF_023373465.1 Oncorhynchus keta | reverse complement strand
AGCTCGGGACTGAGGGGCAACTCAGGACTGAGGGGCAGCTCGGGACTGAGGGACAGCTCGGGACTGAGGGGCAGCTCGGGACTGAGGGACAGCTCGGGACTGAGGGGCAGCTCGGGACTGAGGGGCAGCTCGGGACTGAAGGACAGCTCGGGACTGAGGGGCAGCTCGGGACTGAGGGGCAGCTCGGGACTGAGGGGCAGCTCGGGACTGAGGGGCAGCTCGGGACTGAGGGGCAGCTCGGGACTGAGGGACAGCTCGGGACTGAGGGGCAGCTCGGGACTGAGGGACAGCTCGGGACTGAGGGGCAGCTCGGGAATGAGGGGCAGCTCGGGACTGAGGGACAGCTCGGGACTGAGGGGCAGCTCGGGACTGAGGGGCAGCTCGGGACTGAGGGACAGCTCGGGACTGAGGGGCAGCTCGGGACTGAGGGGCAGCTCGGGACTGAGGGGCAGCTCGGGACTGAGGGGAAGCCCAGTACTGAGAGAAAGCCTAGTACTGAGAGGAAGCCCAGTACTGAGAGGAAGCCCTGTACTGAGATGAAGCTCAGGCAGGTAGTAGGCTCCGGTAGATCCTGGCTGGCTGGCGGATCTGGAAGATTCTGGTTGACTGGCAGATCTGGAAGAGACTGGTTGACTGGCAGAACTGGAAGAGACTGGTTGACTGGCAGATCTGGAAGAGACTGGTTGACTGGCAGATCTAGAAGATCATGGCTGACTGGCGGATCTAGCTGCTCTATGCAGACTGACAGCTCCTTGCAGACTGACAGCTCTGGCAGCTCCATGCAGGCTGTTACCAAGAAAGCTAAGGTAACTGAGCTAAACGACTACCGCCCCGTAGCACTCACTTCCGTCATCATGAAGTACTTTGAGAGACTAGTCAAGGACCATATCACCTCCACCCTACCTGACACCCTAGACCCACTCCAATTTGCTTACCGCCCAAATAGGTCCACAGACGATGCAATCTCAACCACACTGCACACTGCCCTAACCCACCTGGACAAGAGGAATACCTATGTGAGAATGCTGTTCATCGACTACAGCTCGGCATTCAACACCATAGTACCCTCCAAGCTCGTCATCAAGCTCGAGACCCTGGGTCTCGACCCCGCCTCTGTGCAACTGGGTACTGGACTTCCTGACGGGCCGCCCCCAGGTGGTGAGGGTAGGCAACAACATCTCCTCCCCGCTGATCCTCAACACGGGGGCCCCACAAGGGTGCGTTCTGAGCCCTCTCCTGTACTCCCTGTTCACCCACGACTGCGTGGCCACGCACGCTCCAACTCAATCATCAAGTTTGCGGACGACACAACAGTGGTAGGCTTGATTACCAACAACGACGAGACGGCCTACAGGGAGGAGGTGAGGGCCCTCGGAGTGTGGTGTCAGGAAAATAACCTCACACTCAACGTCAACAAAACTAAGGAGATGATTGTGAACTTCAGGAAACAGCAGAGGGAACAGCCCCCTATCCACATCGATGGAACAGTAGTGGAGAGGGTAGCAAGTTTTAAGTTCCTTGGCATACACATCACAGACAAACTGAATTGGTCCACTCACACTGACAGCGTCGTGAAGAAGGCGCAGCAGCACCTCTTCAACCTCAGGAGGCTGAAGAAATTCGGCTTGTCACCAAAAGCACTCACAAACTTCTACAGATGCACAATCGAGAGCATCCTGGCGGGCTGTATCACCGCCTGGTACGGCAACTGCTCCGCCCTCAACCGTAAGGCTCTCCAGAGGGTAGTGAGGACTGCACAACGCATCACCGGGGGCAAACTACCTGCCCTCCAGGACACCTACACCACCCGATGTTACAGGAAGGCCATAAAGATCATTAAGGACATCAACCACCCGAACCACTGCCTGTTCACCCCGCTATCATCCAGAAGGCGAGGTCAGTACAGGTGCATCAAAGCTGGGACCGAGAGACTGAAAAACAGCTTCTATCTCAAGGCCATCAGACTGTTAAACAGCCACCACTAACATTGAGTGGCTGCTGCCAACACACTGTCATTGACACTGACCCAACTCCAGCCACTTTAATAATGGGAATTGATGGGAAATTATGTAAATATATCACTAGCCACTTTAAACAATGCTACCTTATATAATGTTACTTACCCTACATTATTCATCTCATATGCATACGTATATACTGTACTCTACATCATCGACTGCATCCTTATGTAATACATGTATCACTAGCCACTTTAACTATGTCACTTTGTTTACTTTGTCTACACACTCATCTCATATGTATATACTGTACTCGATACCATCTACTGTATGCTGCTCTGTACCATCACTCATTCATATATCCTTATGTACATATTCCTTATCCCCTTACACTGTGTATAAAGACAGTAGTTTTGGAATTGTTAGTTAGATTACTTGTTGGTTATCACTGCATTGTCGGAACTAGAAGCAACTAGCGCAGGAGGGAAGGAAGGCTCTGGCTGTGCTGAACAGGCGAGAGACTCCGACAGCGCAGGAGGGAAGGAAGGCTTTGGCTGTGCTGAACAGGCGAGGCGCACAGAAGGCCTGGTGCGTGCTGCTGGATCTAGTGCTACAGGATTGAGGACACGCACAGGAAGCCTGGTGCTGGGAGCTGCTACCGGAGGACTGGTGTGTGGAGGTGGCTCTGGATAGACCGGACCGTGCAGGCGCACTGGAGCTCTTGAGCACCGAGCCTGCCCAAGCTTACCTGGCTCGATGCCCACTCTAGCCCGGCCAATACGAAGGGCTGGTATGAACCGCACGGGGCTATGCACCCGCACTGGAAACACCGTGCATAACACGGTGTCTGCCCGGTCTCTCTAGCCCACCGGTAAACACAGGGAATTTGCGCAGGTCTCCTACCTGGCATAGCCATACTCCCATTAAGCCCCCCCAATAATTTATTTGGGCTGCTTTTCAGGCTTCCATCCGCGTCGCCGTGCTGCCTCCTCATACCAGCGCCTCTCGGCTTTAGCCGCCTCTAGTTCTTCCTTGGGACGGCGATATTCTCCCGGCTGCGCCCAGGGTCCTTTTCCGTCTAATATCATCTCCTAAGACCAGAAGTCCTTATATTGCTGCTCTCACAATAACAGGGAGAGTAGGCTCAGGTCTGACTCCTGACTCAGCCACTCTCTGCGCCCCTCCCCCAATAAATATTTGGGGGTTACTGGTTTTCGCTCTGCGCCGCCGTGTCTTTCTTTTTGACTCCATTCACCTATAGCCCTCGCACTGCCTGCAATCCCAGGCGGGCTCCTGCACTCTCTGGGTCGGCCGCCCACCTGTCTATTTCTTCCCACGCTGTATACCCATGCCATTGCTGTCCATAACGTCCTCCTTTTTCTGCTCCTGCTGTCGCTGCCTGTAACCACGCCACTCGGTCCGTGTGTGGTGGGTGATTCTGTAACGGCGTTCTTCGTTTGTCGAAAGAGAGTCGGACCGAAATGCAGCGTGGTTGTTACTCATGTTCTTTAATGCATGAAATGACGATACATGAAAATAACGTAATATACAAAACACAAAACAACAAACGGAACGTGAAACCTTTTACAGCCTATCTGGTGAACACTACACAGAGACAGGAACAATCACCCACGAAATACAAAGCGAAACCAGGCTACCTAAATACGGTTCCCAATCAAAGACAACGAGAATCACCTGACTCTGATTGAGAACCGCCTCAGGCAGCCAAGCCCATACAACACCCCTACTCAGCTGCAATCCCAATAATACAAAAATCCCAATACGAAATACAACAACATAAACCCATGTCACACCCTGGCCTGACCAAATAATTAAAGAAAACACAAAATACTAAGACCAAGGCGTGACAGTCAGGGAGTACAAATAAAGGAATACAATGTCCTCTTTTGAACAGCTTTTCAATTAGCCCTAATTGGAAGAGGGAGTGGTTACACAATTGATTGGACACACCTAGTAAGCAATACTATACACATTAAAAGGTGAAATACTGTAGCTATCTTATCATAAAAATACAACTCCAAGCTAGAAGTATCAGAACACTAAATGGTAGTTCTAACCTTAAAACACCTTATGGTACGCTTGCGTCCCACTAGGCCAAAAGCCAGGGAAAATGCAGTGCGGCAAATTCAAATAAAATGATATAAAAAATAAAAATAATAAATTCATTAAATCACACATGTAAGATACTCAATTAAAGCAACACTCGTTGTGAATCCAGCCAACATGTCAGATTTTAAAAAGGCTTTTCAGCGAAAGCATAAGAAGCTATTATCTGATGATCGCACAACAGTAAACAAAGAGGGTAGCATATTTCAACCCTGCAGGCGCTACACAAAACACAGAAATAAAATATAAAACATGCCTTACCTTTGACGAGATTCTTTTGTTGGCACTCCAATATGTCCCATAAACATCACAATGGGTCCTTTTGTTCGATTAATTCCGTCCATATATATCCAAAATGTCCATTTATTTGGCGCGTTTGAGCCAGAAAAAAAACAGCTTCCAATTTGCACAACGTCACTACAAAATATCTCAATAGTTGCTTGTAAACTCTGCCAAAACATTTCAAACTACTTTTGTAATACAACTTTAGGTATTTTTAAAGGTTAATAATTGATCAAATTGAATACAGGTCTATCTGTGTTCAATACAGGAAGACAACAAACCAAGCTACTTTTCAAGTCTTGCGCAACTCCCCGTAGTGTTACGCAGTTCCTAGATGGCCATACTTCTTCATTGCACAAAGGAATAACCTCAACCAAATTCCAAAAACTGGTGACATCCAGGAAGTGGTAGGAACTGGAAAACAGTTCCTAAGAAATATCGTTTCAAATGAGAACCTACTGAACAGACAGAGACCTCAAAAATAAAATTTGGAACGGTTAGTCCTCGGGTTTCCTTGTCACAAGCATAAGTTCTGCTTATACTCACAGACATGATTCAAACAGTTTTAGAAACTTTAGAATGTTTT
>NW_026278979.1:0-11223 GCF_023373465.1 Oncorhynchus keta | reverse complement strand
TTACATCCATGTATGTATGATTATATGATATATATGATTATATTACATCCATGTATGTATGATTATATGATATATATGATTATATTACATCCATGTATGTATGATTATATGATATCTATGATTATATTACATCCATGTATGTATGATTATATGATATCTATGATTATATTACAACCATGTATGTATGATTATATGATATCTATGATTATATCACATCCATGTATGTATGATTATATGATATCTATGATTATATCACATCCATGTATGTATGATTATATGATATCTATGATTATATCACATCCATGTATGTATGATTATATGATATATATGATTATATTACAACCATGTATGTATGATTATATGATATCTATGATTATATTACATCCATGTATGTATGATTATATGATATATATGATTATATTACATCCATGTATGTATGATTATATGATATCTATGATTATATTACAACCATGTATGTATGATTATATGATATCTATGATTATATTACATCCATGTATGTATGATTATATGATATATATGATTATATTACATCCATGTATGTATGATTATATGATATCTATGATTATATTACATCCATGTATGTATGATTATATGATATCTATGATTATATTACATCCATGTATGTATGATTATATGATATCTATGATTATATTACATCCATGTATGTATGATTATATGATATCTATGATTATATTACATCCATGTATGTATGATTATATGATATCTATGATTATATTACATCCATGTATGTATGATTATATGATATATATGATTATATTACATCCATGTATGTATGATTATATGATATATATGATTATATTACATCCATGTATGTATGATTATATGATATCTATGATTATATTACATCCATGTATGTATGATTATATGATATATATGATTATATTACATCCATGTATGTATGATTATATGATATCTATGATTATATTACATCCATGTATGTATGATTATATGATATCTATGATTATATTACATCCATGTATGTATGATTATATGATATATATGATTATATTACATCCATGTATGTATGATTATATGATATATATGATTATATTACATCCATGTATGTATGATTATATGATATCTATGATTATATTACATCCATGTATGTATGATTATATGATATCTATGATTATATTACATCCATGTATGTATGATTATATGATATCTATGATTATATTACATCCATGTATGTATGATTATATGATATCTATGATTATATTACATCCATGTATGTATGATTATATGATATCTATGATTATATTACATCCATGTATGTATGATTATATGATATATATGATTATATTACATCCATGTATGTATGATTATATGATATATATGATTATATTACATCCATGTATGTATGATTATATGATATATATGATTATATTACATCCATGTATGTATGATTATATGATATATATGATTATATTACATCCATGTATGTATGATTATATGATATATATGATTATATCACATCCATGTATGTATGATTATATGATATATATGATTATATTACATCCATGTATGTATGATTATATGATATATATGATTATATTACATCCATGTATGTATGATTATATGATATATATGATTATATTACATCCATGTATGTATGATTATATGATATCTATGATTATATTACATCCATGTATGTATGATTATATGATATATATGATTATATTACATCCATGTATGTATGATTATATGATATCTATGATTATATTACATCCATGTATGTATGATTATATGATATATATGATTATATTACATCCATGTATGTATGATTATATGATATCTATGATTATATTACATCCATGTATGTATGATTATATGATATCTATGATTATATTACATCCATGTATGTATGATTATATGATATATATGATTATATTACATCCATGTATGTATGATTATATGATATCTATGATTATATTACATCCATGTATGTATGATTATATGATATATATGATTATATTACATCCATGTATGTATGATTATATGATATCTATGATTATATTACATCCATGTATGTATGATTATATGATATCTATGATTATATTACATCCATGTATGTATGATTATATGATATCTATGATTATATTACATCCATGTATGTATGATTATATGATATCTATGATTATATTACATCCATGTATGTATGATTATATGATATCTATGATTATATTACATCCATGTATGTATGATTATATGATATATATGATTATATTACATCCATGTATGTATGATTATATGATATCTATGATTATATTACATCCATGTATGTATGATTATATGATATATATGATTATATCACATCCATGTATGTATGATTATATGATATCTATGATTATATTACATCCATGTATGTATGATTATATGATATATATGATTATATCACATCCATGTATGTATGATTATATGATATCTATGATTATATTACAACCATGTATGTATGATTATATGATATATATGATTATATTACATCCATGTATGTATGATTATATGATATCTATGATTATATTACAACCATGTATGTATGATTATATGATATCTATGATTATATTACATCCATGTATGTATGATTATATGATATCTATGATTATATTACATCCATGTATGTATTATTATATGATATCTATGATTATATTACATCCATGTATGTATGATTATATGATATCTATGATTATATTACATCCATGTATGTATTATTATATGATATCTATGATTATATTACATATATATATATAAAAAATATATGCCATTTAGCAGACGCTTTTATCCAAAGCGACTTACAGTCATGTGTGCATACATTCTACGTATGGGTGGTCCCGGGAATCGAACCCACTACCCTGGCGTTACAAGCGCCATGCTCTACCAACTGAGCTACAGAAGGACCATGTATGTATGATTATATGATATCTATGATTATATTACATCCATGTATGTATGATTATATGATATCTATTTGTAACGGCGTTCGTCTGTAGAAAGAGAGTCGGACCAAAATGTGGCGTGGTGGTTACTCATGTTCTTTAATGAAAATGAACGATACATGAAATAACTTAAATTACAAAACAACAAACGAAACGCGAAAACATATACAGCCTATCTTGTGAAAACAAACACAGAGACAGGAACAATCACCCACGAAAACACTCACAGAATATGGCTGCCTAAATATGGCTCCCAATCAGAGACAACGATAATCACCTGACTCTGATCGAGAACCGCCTCAGGCAGCCATAGACTAATTAGTCACCCCACAAAACCCCAAGACAAAAAACACACCACAATAACCCATGTCACACCCTGGCCTGACCCATTAAATAAAGAAAACACAAAATACTAAGACCAAGGCGTGACACTATGATTATATTACATCCATGTATGTATGATTATATGATATCTATAATTATAAGTATGATCGATTTTGTATGTAGAATATTGTCCTGTTGGGAACTACAACTCCCTACTACATCACATAGTTTGGCCTTGATCTGATTTATCTCTAGAGAAACTGAGCATCAGAAAATATTATAATTGAACCGACATCGGTAAAGTAGTTGTTTACAGTTTTTTAATAAGAATAACAGACATGTCAGTTAATTGCTCAGCGCTAGTAGCAGGTCAGAAGAAATGAGTTGTAATTAGTTGTAACACAGAGGATTGTATCTGACATCAGTGGGTGGTCCTGACTGTACAGCGAGATGGTTTTATACCCTCAGAGGAATGAGGAAATATATTCATGTCCTGACTGTACAGCGAGATGGTTTTATACCTCAGAGGAATGAGGAAATATATTCATGTCCTGACTGTACAGCGGATGGTTTTATACCCTCAGAGAATGAGGAAATATATTCATGTCCTGACTGTACAAAGGCGAGATGGTTTTATACCCTCAGAGGAATGAGGAAATATATTCATGTCCTGACTGTACAGCGAGATGGTTTTTATACCTCAGAGGAATGAGGAAATATATTCATGTCCTGACTGTACAGCGAGATGGTTTTATACCCTCAGAGGAATGAGGAAATATATTCATGTCCTGACTGTACAGCGAGATGGTTTCTACCCTCAGAGGAATGAAATATATTCATGTGTGACTGTACAGCGAGATGGTTTTATACCCTCAGAGGAAGAGAAATATATTCATGTTCTAGACTGTAAACAGCGAAGTGGTTTTATCCCTCAGAGGAATGAGGAAATATATTCATGTCCCGAATGTAGGAGCGAGATGGTTTTATACCCTCAGAGGAATGAGTCCTTAGAAATATATTCATGTCCTGACTGTACAGCGAGAAGTTTTATACCCTCAGAGGAATGAGGAAATATATTCATGTCCAGACTGTACAGCGAGATGGTTTTATACCCTGAAGTGTAAAGGAAATATATTTCATGTCTTGACTGTACAGCGAGATGGTTTTAGACCCTCAGAGGAATGAGAAATATATTCATGTCCTGACTGTACAGACGAGATGGTTTTTATCCCTCAGAGGAATGAGCCGAAATATGTTAATGTTCCAGAAACTGTAAGCGAGATGGTTTAGAACCTCAGAGGGAATGAGGAAATAGATTCATGTCCTGACTGTACAGCGAGATGTCTTATACCCTCAGAGGAATGAGGAAATATATTTCATGTCCTGACTGTACAGCCGAATGGTTATGTCCCTCAGAGGAAGAGGAATATATTCATGTCCTGACTGTACAGCGAGAAGTTTCTATGTCCTCAGAGGAATGAGAAATATATTCATGTCCTGACTGTACAGCGAGATGGTTTTATACCCTCAGAGGAATGAGGAAGTATATTCATGTCCTGACTGTAGAGCGAGATGGTTTTATACCCTCAGAACGTGTAGAGGAATATATTCATGTCCTGACTGTACAGCGAGATGGTTTTATACCCTCAGAGAAGTGTGAAATATATTCCAGAACTGACTGAAGGCGAGATACGTTTTATACCCTCAGAGGAATGAGAAATATATTCATGTCCTGACTGTACAGAGGATGGTGATATGTCCTCCAGAACGAATGAGGAAATATATTCATTCCTGAACGTGCAGCGAAGATAGTTTTATACCCAGAACGCAATGAGGAAATATGATTCATGTCTGAAACGTACAGCAAGAGATGGTTTTATGTCTCAGAGGAAGAGGAAATATATTCATGTCCTGACTGTACAGAGAGATGGTTTTTATACCCTCAGAACGAATGAGGAATATATTCATGTCCTGACTGTACAGAGGAATGGTTTATACCCTCAGAGGAATGAGAAGTATATTCATGAACGTGAGGTACAGCGAGATGGTTTTAGAACCTCCAGAGGAATGAGGAAATATGTCTTGTGACTGTACAGAGGATAGTTTTATGTCCTCAGAGGAATGAGGAAATATATTCATGTCCTGACGTGTACAGCGAGATGGTTTTATACCCTCAGAGGAATGAGGAAATATATTCATGTCCTGACTGTACAGAGAGATGGTTTTATCCCTCAGAGGAATGAGAGAAATATATTCATGTCCTGAACTGTGCAGAGGATGGTTTTATCCAGAGGAACGTGAGGAAATATATTCATGTCCTGACTGTACAGCGAGATGGTTTTATACCTCAGAGGAATGAGGAAATATATTCATGTCCTGACTGTACAGCGAGATGGTTTTATACCTCAGAGGAATGAGGAAATATATTAATGTCCTGACTGTACAGAACGAGATGGTTTTATACCCTCAGAGGAAGAGGAAATATATTCATGTCCTGACTGTACAGCGAGATGGTTTTATACCCTCAGAGGAATGAGGAAATATATTCAGAGGAAGTGTGATATGTTCTAGAATGTGTAGAGGAAGTGTGATATGTTCTAGAATGTGTAAAGGAAGTGTGATATGTTCTAGAATGTGTAAAGGAAGTGTGATATGTTCTAGAATGTGTAAAGGAAGTGTGATATGTTCTAGAATGTGTAGAGGAAGTGTGATATGTTCTAGAATGTGTAAAGGAAGTGTGATATGTTCTAGAATGTGTAGAGGAAGTGTGATATGTTCTAGAATGTGTAGAGGAAGTGTGATATGTTCTAGAATGTGTAAAGGAAGTGTGATATGTTCTAGAATGTGTAGAGGAAGTGTGATATGTTCTAGAATGTGTAAAGGAAGTGTGATATGTTTCTAGAATGTAAAGGAAGTGTGATATGTTCTAGAATGTGTAAAAGGAAGTGTGATATGTTCTAGAATGTGTAGAGAGAAGTGTGATATGTTCTAGAATGTGTAAAGGAAGTGTGATATGTTCTAGAATGTGTAAAGGAAGTGTGATATGTTCTAGAATGTGTAGAGGAAGTGTGATATGTTCTAGAATGTGTAAAGGAAGTGTGATATGTTCTAGAATGTGTAGAGAAAGTGTGATATGTTCTAGAATGTGTAGAGGAAGTGTTGGTCTAACTGGTCCACGTGCAGACTGGCTCTGTGATGGGTGTGTGTTCTCTGTAGGACACACACACACACACACACACACGCACGCACACACACACACACACACACACACACACACACACACACACACACACACACACACACACACACACACACACACACACACACACACACACACACACACACACAGAGGGTTCTCTGTTCTGGTCTCTACCAGTCATATAAACACAGCTGCACCACAACCATAGGAGGAGTCCTCCACAGTTCACTCTGTGTGTGTGTGTGTGTGTGTGTGTGTGTGTGTGTGTGCCTCACTGCTCCACACCCATCATTAATCTGAGGGCTGAGGCTCTGTTCTTAGGAGGGAGGGGGGATATGCTGTTACAAAGTCTACAGATGGTTGAATCTCTACAGTATAGATGGACTACAGTCTACCTGGTTGAACATCTACAGTATAGATGGACTACAGACTACCTGGTTGAATCTCTACAGTATAGATGGACTACAGTCTACCTGGTTGAATCTCTACAGTATAGATGGACTACAGTCTACCTGGTTGAACATCTACAGTATAGATGGACTACAGTCTACCTGGTTGAATCTCTACATTATAGATGGACTACAGACTACCTGGTTGAACATCTACAGTATAGATAGACTACAGACTACCTGGTTGAACATCTACAGTATAGATAGACTACAGTCTACCTGGTTGAATCTCTACAGTATAGATGGACTACAGTCTACCTGGTTGAACATCTACAGTATAGATGGACTACAGTCTACCTGGTTGAACATCTACATTATAGATGGACTACAGTCTACCTGGTTGAACATCTACATTATAGATGGACTACAGTCTACCTGGTTGAACATCTACATTATAGATGGACTACAGTCTACCTGGTTGAATCTCTACAGTATAGATGGACTACAGTCTACCTGGTTGAATCTCTACAGTATAGATGGACTACAGTCTACCTGGTTGAACATCTACAGTATAGATGGACTACAGACTACCTGGTTGAATCTCTACAGTATAGATGGACTACAGTCTACCTGGTTGAACATCTACAGTATAGATGGACTACAGACTACCTGGTTGAATCTCTCACATTATAGATGGACTACAGTCTACCTGGTTGAACATCTACAATATAGATGGACTACAGTCTACCTGGTTGAATCTCTACAGTATAGATGAACTACAGTCTACCTGGTTGAACATCTACAGTATAGATGGACTACAGTCTACCTGGTTGAATCTCTACAGTATAGATGGACTACAGACTACCTGGTTGAATCTCTACAGTATAGATGGACTACAGACTACCTGGTTGAACATCTACAGTATAGATGGACTACAGTCTACCTGGTTGAACATCATTATAGATGGACTACAGTCTACCTGGTTGAATCTCTACAGTATAGATGGACTACAGTCTACCTGGTTGAACATCTACATTATAGATGGACTACAGTCTACCTGGTTGAATCTCTACAGTATAGATGGACTACAGACTACCTGGTTGAATCTCTACAGTATAGATGGACTACAGTCTACCTGGTTGAATCTCTACAGTATAGATGGACTACAGTCTACCTGGTTGAACATCTACAGTATAGATGGACTACAGTCTACCTGGTTGAATCTCTACATTATAGATGGACTACAGACTACCTGGTTGAACATCTACAGTATAGATAGACTACAGTCTACCTGGTTGAACATCTACAGTATAGATGGACTACAGTCTACCTGGTTGAATCTCTACATTATAGATGGACTACAGTCTACCTGGTTGAACATCTACAGTATAGATGGACTACAGTCTACCTGGTTGAATCTCTACAGTATAGATGGACTACAGTCTACCTGGTTGAACATCTACAGTATAGATGGACGACAGTCTACCTGGTTGAACATCTACAGTATAGATGGACTACAGTCTACCTGGTTGAATCTCTACAGTATAGATGGACTACAGTCTACCTGGTTGAACATCTACAGTATAGATGGACTACAGTCTACCTGGTTGAATCTCTACAGTATAGATGGCCTACAGTCTACCTGGCTGAACATCTACAGTATAGATGGACGGCAGTCTACCTGGTTGAATCTCTGCAGTATAGATGGACTACAGTCTACCTGGTTTGAATCTCTACAGTATAGATGGACGGCAGTCTACCTGGTTGAACATCTACAGTATAGATGGACTACAGACTACCTGCTTGAACATCTACAGTATAGATGGACTACAGTCTACCTGGTTGAACATCTACAGTATTGATGGACTACAGTCTACCTGGTTGAATCTCTACAGTATAGATGGACTACAGTCTACCTGGTTGAACATCTACAGTATAGATGGACTACAGTCTACCTGGTTGAACATCTACATTATAGATGGACTACAGACTACCTGGTTTGAACATCTACAGTATAGATAGACTACAGTCTACCTGGTTGAATCTCTACAGTATAGATGGACTACAGTCTACCTGGTTGAACATCTACAGTATAGATGGACTACAGTCTACCTGGTTGAACATCTACATTATAGATGGACTACAGTCTACCTGGTTGAACATCTACATTATAGATGGACTACAGTCTACCTGGTTGAACATCTACAGTATAGATGGACTACAGTCTACCTGGTTGAACATCTACATTATAGATGGACTACAGTCTACCTGGTTGAATCTCTACAGTATAGATGGACCACAGTCTACCTGGTTGAATCTCTACAGTATAGATGGACTACAGTCTACCTGGTTGAACATCTACAGTATAGATGGACTACAGACTACCTGGTTGAATCTCTACAGTATAGATGGACTACAGTCTACCTGGTTGAACATCTACAGTATAGATGGACTACAGACTACCTGGTTGAATCTCTACATTATAGATGGACTACAGTCTACCTGGTTGAACATCTACAGTATAGATGGACTACAGTCTACCTGGTTGAATCTCTACAGTATAGATGAACTACAGTCTACCTGGTTGAACATCTACAGTATAGATGGACTACAGTCTACCTGGTTGAATCTCTACAGTATAGATGGACTACAGACTACCTGGTTGAATCTCTACAGTATAGATGGACTACAGACTACCTGGTTGAACATCTACAGTATAGATAGACTACAGTCTACCTGGTTGAACATCTACATTATAGATGGACTACAGTCTACCTGGTTGAATCTCTACAGTATAGATGGACTACAGTCTACCTGGTTGAACATCTACATTATAGATGGACTACAGTCTACCTGGTTGAATCTCTACAGTATAGATGGACTACAGTCTACCTGGTTGAACATCTACAGTATAGATGGACTACAGTCTACCTGGTTGAACATCTACAGTATAGATGGACTACAGTCTACCTGGTTGAACATCTACAGTATAGATGGACTACAGTCTACCTGGTTGAATCTCTACAGTATAGATGGACTACAGACTGCCTGGTTGAATCTCTACAGTATAGATGGACTACAGTCTACCTGGTTGAACATCTACAGTATAGATTGACTACAGTCTACCTGGTTGAATCTCTACAGTATAGATGGACTACAGTCTACCTGGTTGAATCTCTACTGTATAGATGGACTACAGTCTACCTGGTTGAATCTCTACAGTATAGATGGACTACAGTCTACCTGGTTGAACATCTACAGTATAGATGGACGACAGTCTACCTGGTTGAACATCTACAGTATAGATGGACTACAGTCTACCTGGTTGAATCTCTACAGTATAGAATGGGATCTACAGTCTACCTGGTTGAACATCTACAGTATAGATGGACTACAGTCTACCTGGTTGAATCTCTACAGTAGATGGACTACAGTCTACCTGGTTGAATCTCTACAGTATAGATGGACGGCAGTCTACCTGGTTGAACATCTACAGTATAGATGGACTACAGACTACCTGGTTGAACATCTACAGTATAGATGGACTACAGTCTACCTGGTTGAATCTCTACATATGATGGACTACAGTCTACCTGGTTGAACATCTACAATATAGATGGACTACAGTCTACCTAGTTTGAATCTCTACAGTATAGATGGACTACAGTCTACCTGGTTGAATCTCTACAGTATAGATGGACTACAGTCTACCTGGTTGAATCTCTACAGTATAGATGGACTACAGTCTACCTGGTTGAATCTCTACAGTATAGATGGACTACAGTCTACCTGGTTGAATCTCTACAGTATAGATGGACTACAGACTACCTGGTTGAATCTCTACAGTATAGATGGACTACAGTCTACCTGGCTGAACTCTACAGTATAGATGGACTACAGTCTACCTGGTTGAATCTCTACAGTATAGATGGACTACAGTCTACCTGGTTGAACTCTACAGTATAGATGGACCACAGTCTACCTGGTTGAACATCTACAGTATAGATGGACTACAGTCTACCTGGTTGAATCTCTACAGTATAGATGGACTACAGTCTACCTGGTTGAATCTCTACAGTATAGATGGACTACAGTCTACCTGGTTGAATCTCTACAGTATAGATGGACTACAGTCTACCTGGTTGAATCTCTACAGTATAGATGGACTACAGTCTACCTGGTTGAATCTCTACAGTATAGATGGACTACAGTCTACCTGGTTGAATCTCTACAGTATAGATGGACAGTCTACCTGGTTGAATCTCTACAGTATAGATGGACTACAGTCTACCTGGATTAATCTCTACAGTATAGATGGACTACAGACTAGACTTTT
>NW_026278978.1:0-125000 GCF_023373465.1 Oncorhynchus keta | reverse complement strand
TAATTCAGTAGTTGTAATTGTCATTATTACAAATAAATATGTAAAAAATACATTTAAAAATTAATACTTTATTTATTTGTATTAATAAATAAATAAATAAATAAAATTGTCTGATTAATCGGTATCAGCTTTTTTTGGTCCTCCAATAAATCGGTATTAAAAAAAATCATAAATCGGTCAACCACTAGGTAGAATATAAATAATAGTGGGCACTTTGAATACAGTTTTGTTTGACATGACAATGAATGAAAATGCCATGAACAAGTTATTGTGACAGGGTAGGAACCAAATTGATGGTCAGTGTTTCCTAGGGGACCCTGTAATCTTTGGCTTCATTAAATCTTTATTCATATAGCCAACATATTCATGCTTCATCTATCCCTCTTTGATTTAGAAGATAATGTTAGTTAGCCAGCTAACTAGCGATTAGCATTAACGATTTAGCTTAACTTGCTAAGAAGATACAAACAAGCTGTTTGCAGATGTAAGAAACACAAACTAATATTGTAATCATAGAACGCTTGTGGATTTATATTAAGATCCAAGTGGAAACAACATCGTTGTCATCAACACTGTTGAATGTGCTGCACTGAACATGCAGACTGAAGGAAAGTGTCTCGTTGTCAAGCAACAACAAATGCGCTCCTTGAGTGACAGGGGGCGGGGCTTAGTCTGTGTGGAAAGGGGCGTGTTTTGAAACTTCTGTATGTGTAATGTTTACTGTTCATTTTTATTGTTTATTTCACTTTTGTATATTATCTACCTCACTTGCTTTGGCAATGTTAACACATGTTTCCCATGCCAATAAAGCCCCTTGAATTGAATTGAATTGAATTGAGAGAGAGAGCGGTGAGGGATGACTCAAATGGCGGAGTAAACTATAAAAATGGTCGTTACACAACGGCGTATCACATTTAACAAACCAAACATTCAAATACCGTTATAGAAGGTAAAGTAAAAACCCAAACCAGTCTGTTCATAAATACCGGTATATAGTCAAATACGGTTATACCACCCAGCCCTACACCACAGTAGCCTTAGGTACAGTCAAATCAAAGCTTTCAGGTAGACATGATCTGATACAGAGGCGACGTCCTAAATGGAACCAAACTCCCTTCATAGTGACTAATCTTGACCAGAGCCCTTTCATCTAAGGGAATAGGCCATTCGAGACACACACAGAATTTTCCAAACAGTTGCCTTGGTTACAACATGACTAAATAGCAGTGGCGTGCCGTGGGCCTGAGGCCTGGGCCTTCAGTGAGGTCCTACACAGTCCCACCCGAATTAATCCACCTCTTATTACCATCATTATGATGCCACGGCTCTGGACACTATACATTTAGACAGAAACGCAGTATAACCAGGCGTCGCGTCACACCCAAAGCAGTTTCACCGTGATGATAAAGACATAACTATTCACTGAAAATAAAAGAGAGAAAACAAATATATTTACATTTACATTTAAGTCATTTAGCAGACGCTCTTATCCAGAGCGACTTACAAATTGGTGCATTCACCTTAAGACATCCAGTGGAAGTCACTTTACAATAGTGCATCTAAATCTTAAAAGGGGGGTGAGAAGGATTACTTATCCTATCCTAGGTATTCCTTAAAGAGGTGGGGTTTCAGGTGTCTCCGGAAGGTGGTGATTGACTCCGCTGTCCTGGCGTCGTGAGGGAGTTTGTTCCACCATTGGGGGGCCAGAGCAGCGAACAGTGTTATAATTTATTATTTTGTTAATATATAGGCTATTTAATATTAACAAAATAAAATGCGAAACATACATCCACATTTAATAAAAAATAAAATGCATTGTATGCCTTACTCACCAAAGACACAAAATCCTTCCTCCTTTCTTTCCTCAAGAAGACTTCAATGACTCTGTTGTACAGTCTATCTGTGCGTTTTAGTTCCACCAATAAGTCCTTTTCAATCGACATGGAGGCTAATGCTGAAAGCCGAGTCTGTCCAGTAGCATTTCTGGAATACGTTTTGATTCTCTTCAAGGCCGAGAATGAGCGCTCGACAGAAGCCGTGGACACGGGGATGGTCACTGTCACACATGCCAATGTGTAAAGTTGCCCCATGTCCTCATTCACATGTTTCTGCTTAAGGAAATCAAGGAGATCAGAGGGACTTTCCCCTTCAAAATCAGTCATAGCGTACATTACAGTCAGTTCTGTTTTTAGCTTGGATAGGTCGAACAGTGTTCCGTGACTCTATGTTAAGCTGCAGAAGGCTGTTTGTGGGAATTTTTTCCGGTAGGTCTGAAAGTGCTGGGGGTCCAGGAGGGAGAGTGTCACACCCTGGCCTTAGTATTTTGTGTTTTCTTTATTATTTTGGTCAGGCCAGGGTGTGACATGGGTATTTATGTGGTGTGATTTGTCTAGGTTTTTTTTGTAGGTTATGGGATTGTGGTTTAGTGAAGTAGTCTAGGTAAGTCTATGGTTGTCTGGAGTGGTTCTCAATCAGAGGCAGGTGTTTATCGTTGTCTCTGATTGGGAACCATATTTAGGCAGCCATATTCATTGAGTGTTTTGTGGGTTATTGTTCCTGTCTCTGTGTTTGTTGCACCAGATAGGGCTGTTTTTGTTTTGTATATTGTTTGTATTTTTCATCTTTATTTAAGATGTTTAACACTAACCACGCTGCGTTTTGGTCCGCCTCTCTTTCGACAGAAGAAAACTGTAACAGAATCACCCACCACAACAGGACCAAGCGGCGTGGTGACAGGCAGCGGCAGCAGGAGCAGCGAAATTCAGATTTCTGGAAATCTTGGATGGTAAAGGACCCTGGGCACAGCCAGGAGAATATCGCCGTCCCAAAGAAGAGCTGGAGGCGGCGAAGGCGGAGAGGCGCTGGTAGGATGAGGCAGCACGGCGACGCGGATGGATGCCCGAGAGTCAACCCCAAAAATGTCTTGGGGGGGCACACAGTGAATATGGCGAAGCCAGATAGGAGACCTGCGCCAACTTCCTGTGCTTACCGGGGGGCTGGAGAGACCGGGCAGGCACCGTGTTATGCTGTGGAGCGCACGGTGTCTCCAGTGCGGGTGCATAGCCCGGTGCGGTACATACCAGCTCCTCGTATCGGCCGGGCTAGAGTAAGCATCGAGCCAAGTGTCATGAAGCCGGCTCTACACATCTGGTCTCCAGTGCGTCCCCTTGGGCCGGCTTACATGGCACCAGCCTTGCGCACGGTGTCCACGGTTCGCCTGCATAGCCCAGTGCGGGCTATTCCACCTCACCGCACTGGCAGGGCGACCGGGAGCATTCAACCAGGTAAGGTTGGGCAGGCTCAGTGCTCAAGAGCTCCATGCACCAGCCCTCCGGTGGCAGCTCCCCGCACCAGGCTTCCTGTGCGTGTCCTCGGCCCAGTACCAGCACCACGCATCAGGTCTACAGTGCTCCTTGCCTGTCCAGCGCTGCCAGAGCCTTCCTCCTCTCCTAATCACCGCTGTCTGACTGTCCCAACAACACTCCACTAGTCTCCTAATCACCTCTGTCTGACTGTCCCAACAACACTCCACTAGTCTCCTAATCACCTCTGTCTGACTGTCCCAACAACACTCCACTAGTCTCCTAATCACCTCTGTCTGACTGTCCCAACAACACTCCACTAGTCTCCTAATCACCGCTGTCTGACTGTCCCAACAACACTCCACTAGTCTCCTAATCACCTCTGTCTGACTGTCCCAACAACACTCCACTAGTCTCCTAATCACCTCTGTCTGACTGTCCCAACAACACTCCACTAGTCTCCTAATCACCTCTGTCTGACTGTCCCAACAACACTCCACTAGTCTCCTAATCACCTCTGTCTGACTGTCCCAACAACACTCCACTAGTCTCCTAATCACCTCTGTCTGACTGTCTCAACAACACTCCACTAGTCTCCTAATCACCTCTGTCTGACTGTCCCAACAACACTCCACTAGTCTCCTAATCCAACCTGTCTGACTGTCCCAACAACACTCCACTAGTCTCCTAATCACCTCTGTCTGACTGTCCCAACAACACTCCACTAGTCTCCTAATCACCGCTGTCTGACTGTCCCAACAACACTCCACGAGTCTCCTAATCACCTCTGTCTGACTGTCCCAACAACACTCCACTAGTCTCCTAATCACCTCTGTCTGACTGTCCCAACAACACTCCACTAGTCTCCTAATCACCTCTGTCTGACTGTCCCAACAACACTCCACTAGTCTCCTAATCACCTCTGTCTGACTGTCCCAACAACACTCCACTAGTCTCCTAATCACCTCTGTCTGACTGTCTCAACAACACTCCACTAGTCTCCTAATCACCTCTGTCTGACTGTCCCAACAACACTCCACTAGTCTCCTAATCCAACCTGTCTGACTGTCCCAACAACACTCCACTAGTCTCCTAATCACCTCTGTCTGACTGTCCCAACAACACTCCACTAGTCTCCTAATCACCTCTGTCTGACTGTCCCAACAACACTCCACTAGTCTCCTAATCACCGCTGTCTGACTGTCCCAACAACACTCCACGAGTCTCCTAATCCAACCTGTCTGACTGTCCCAACAACACTCCACTAGTCTCCTAATCACCGCTGCCTGAAGCAGTATGTCTTAGTAGGTGAAAGGTGGTCAGAGACTCCACGCTGGTCAGAGACTCCACGCTGGTCAGAGACTCCACGCAGGTCAGAGACTCCACGCAGGTCAGAGACTCCACGCTGGTCAGAGACTCCACGCTGGTCAGAGACTCCACGCTGGTCAGAGACTCCACGCTGGTCAGAGACTCCACGCTGGTCAGGTCAGAGACTCCACGCTGGTCAGGTCAGAGACTCCACGCTGGTCAGAGACTCCACGCTGGTCAGAGACTCCACGCTGGTCAGAGACTCCACGCTGGTCAGAGACTCCACGCTGGTCAGGTCAGAGACTCCACGCTGGTCAGGTCAGAGACTCCACGCTGGTCAGGTCAGAGACTCCACGCTGGTCAGGTCAGAGACTCCACGCAGGTCAGAGACTCCACACAGGTCAGAGACTCCACGCTGGTCAGAGACTCCACGCTGGTCAGAGACTCCACGCTGGTCAGAGACTCCACGCTGGTCAGAGACTCCACAATGGTCAGAGACTCCACGCAGGTCAGAGACTCCACGCTGGTCAGAGACTCCACGCTGGTCAGAGACTCCACGCTGGTCAGAGACTCCACGCTGGTCAGAGACTCCACATTGGTCAGAGACTCCACGCTGGTCAGAGACTCCACGCAGGTCAGAGACTCCACGCTGGTCAGAGACTCCACGCTGGTCAGAGACTCCACGCTGGTCAGAGACTCCACAATGGTCAGAGAATCCACGCTGGTCAGAGACTCCACGCTGGTCAGAGACTCCACGCTGGTCAGAGACTCCACGCTGGTCAGAGACACCACGCTGGTCAGAGACTCCACGCTGGTCAGAGACTCCACGCTGGTCAGAGACTCCACGCTGGTCAGGTCAGAGACTCCACGCTGGTCAGAGACACCACGCTGGTCAGAGACACCACGCTGGTCAGAGACACCACGCTGGTCAGAGACACCACGCTGGTCAGGTCAGAGACTGCACGCTGGTCAGGTCAGAGACACCACGCTGGTCAGAGACACCACGCTGGTCAGAGACACCACGCTGGTCAGAGACACCACGCTGGTCAGAGACTCCACGCTGGTCAGAGACTCCACGCTGGTCAGAGACTCCACGCTGGTCAGGTCAGAGACTCCACGCTGGTCAGAGACACCACGCTGGTCAGAGACTCCACGCTGGTCAGAGACTCCACGCTGGTCAGAGACACCACGCTGGTCAGAGGCACCACGCTGGTCAGAGACTCCACGCTGGTCAGAGACTCCACGCTGGTCAGAGACTCCACGCTGGTCAGAGACGCCACGCTGGTCAGAGACTCCACGCTGGTCAGAGACTCCACGCTGGTCAGAGACTCCACGCTGGTCAGAGACTCCACGCTGGTCAGAGACTCCACGCTGGTCAGAGACTCCACGCTGGTCAGAGACTCCATCCCCTCCTCTGCTGTGACTTGTTGTCCGCCATGTTCTAAATTGTGAATTGCATTCCCCCCAAAACAATCCCTTCCCTCTGTGTCCCAAGCTCCTTCCACCTACAGTCAGAGGGAGCCACCCCTTAGAGCTTACACAGTCCGACACTTGAATGCCCTTTACATGGCTCTGGTATCAGCTCGTGTGCTTATTGCCCCAGTCCAACAGCGTTGGTTATCTACTCCTTTCTGTCCTCTTTGTGTAGGTTAGAAGTAAGAGAACTGTCCTGCCTGTCTGTTCCCTTGAGGGCCAGTACATCTGACTGCCAGATGGCTGGTGGGGCCGGCATGGGTGCCATTACACTACGAAGGGAATAGGGTGCCATTACACTATGAAGGGAATAGGGTGCCACTACACTACGAAGGGAATAGGGTGCCATTACACTATGAAGGGAATAGGGTGCCATTACACTACGAAGGGAATAGGGTGCCATTACACTATGAAGGGAATAGGGTGCCACTACACTATGAAGGGAATAGGGGGCCACTACACTACGAAGGGAATAGGGTGCCATTACACTATGAAGGGAATAGGGTGCCATTACACTATGAAGGGAATAGGGTGCCATTACACTATGAAGGGAATAGGGTGCCATTACACTATGAAGGGAATAGGGTGCCATTACACTATGAAGGGAATAGGGTGCCATTACACTATGAAGGGAATAGGGTGCCATTACACTATGAAGGGAATAGGGTGCCACTACACTATGAAGGGAGTAGGGTGCCATTACACTATGAAGGGAATAGGGTGCCATTACACTATGAAGGGAATAGGGTGCCACTACACTATGAAGGGAATAGGGTGCCATTACACTATGAAGGGAATAGGATGCCACTGCACTATGAAGGGAATAGGGTGCCACTACACTATGAAGGGAATAGGGTGCCACTACACTATGAAGGGAGTAGGGTGCCATTACACTATGAAGGGAATAGGGTGCCATTACACTATGAAGGGAATAGGGTGCCACTGGGGACAGAGCGAGGACAGGAAACACAGAGCCAGGAGCAGACAGGAAACACAGCGCCGGGAGCAGACAGGAAACACAGAGCCAGGAGCAGACAGGAAACACATCTCCAGGAGCAGACAGGAAACACAGAGCCAGGAGCAGACAGGAAACACAGAGCCAGGAGCAGACAGGAAACACAGAGCCAGGAGCAGACAGGAAACACAGCGCCGGGAGCAGACAGGAAACACAGCGCCGGGAGCAGACAGGAAACACAGAGCCAGGAGCAGACAGGAAACACAGCGCCGGGAGCAGACAGGAAACACAGAGCCAGGAGCAGACAGGAAACACAGAGCCAGGAGCAGACAGGAAACACATCTCCAGGAGCAGACAGGAAACACAGCGCCGGGAGCAGACAGGAAACACATCTCCAGGAGCAGACAGGAAACACATCTCCAGGAGCAGACAGGAAACACATCTCCAGGAGCAGACAGGAAACACATCTCCAGGAGCAGACAGGAAACACAGAGCCAAGAGCAGACAGGAAACACAGCGCCGGGAGCATACAGGAAACACAGCGCCGGGAGCAGACAGGAAACACAGAGCCAGGAGCAGACAGGAAACACATCTCCAGGAGCAGACAGGAAACACAGAGCCAGGAGCAGACAGGAAACACAGCGCCGGGAGCAGACAGGAAACACAGCGCCGGGAGCAGACAGGAAACACAGAGCCAGGAGCAGACAGGAAACACAGAGCCAGGAGCAGACAGGAAACACATCTCCAGGAGCAGACAGGAAACACAGCGCCGGGAGCAGACAGGAAACACAGCGCCGGGAGCAGACAGGAAACACAGAGCCAGGAGCAGACAGGAAACACATCTCCAGGAGCAGACAGGAAACACAGAGCCAGGAGCAGACAGGAAACACAGCGCCGGGAGCAGACAGGAAACACAGCGCCGGGAGCAGACAGGAAACACAGAGCCAGGAGCAGACAGGAAACACAGAGCCAGGAGCAGACAGGAAACACATCTCCAGGAGCAGACAGGAAACACAGCGCCGGGAGCAGACAGGAAGCAGACCAAATGGCACCCTAATCCCTAGTACACTACTTTTGACTAGAGTCCTATGAGCCCTATTTTTATTTGTTTTATTTTTTTATTTAACCTGGGACACATTTTTTTTTTTTAACCTTTATTTAACCAGGCAAGTCAGTTAAGAACAAATTCTTATTTTCAATGACGGCCGAGGAACAGTGGGTTAACTGCCTGTTCAGGGGCAGAGCGACAGATTTGTACCTTGTCAGCTCGGGGGTTTGAACTTGCAACCTTCCGGTTACTAGTCCAACTCTAACCACTAGGCTACCCTGCCCCTATGAAGCCCTATGAGCATGCCATTACATTAAACCTCAGAGAAACAAACAAACACACACACGTTGGCCATGGTTGCACATAGGATATCAAGCAAAACTGTGTAACCACTGTGACTTTAAGGGAATCCGATCATCAGATCTCCTGTGTCCAACACAATCATGTTATTGTCCTGTACAGGCCAGGGTATAGGCCAGGGTAGAGGCCAGAGTATAGGGTATAGACCAGGGTACAGGCCAGGGTGTAGGACCAGGGGCCAGGGTATAGGGTATAGACCAGGGTATTGGGTATAGACCAAGGTACAGGCCAGGGTGTAGGCTAGGGTATAGACCAAGGTATAGGGTATAGGCCAGGGTATAGACCAGGGTATAGGGTATAGACCAGGGTACAGGGTATAGACCAGTGTATAGGGTATAGACCAGTGTATAGGGTATAGACCAGGGTCTAGGGTATAGACCAGGGTCTAGGGTATAGACCAGGGTACAGGGTATAGACCAGTTTACAGGGTACAGGGTATAGGGTATAGACCAGGGCATAGGGTATAGACCAGGGCATAGGGTATAGACCAGGGTATAGGGTATATACCAGGGTATAGGGTATAGATCAGGGTATAGGGTATAGGCAAGGGTATAGACCAGGGTATAAGCCAGGGTAAAGGGTATAGACCAGGGTATAGGCTAAAGACCAGGGTATAGGCCATGGTATATAGGCTATAGACCAGGGTATAGGCCAGGGTATAGGGTATAGATCAGGGTATAGACCATGGTATATGGTATAGACCAGGGTATTGACCAGGGTATAGGCCAGGGTCTAGGGTATAGACCAGGGTATAGGCCAGGGTATAGGGTCTAGATCAGGGTATAGACCATGGTATATGGTATAGACCAGGGTATTGACCAGGGTATAGGCCAGGGTCTAGGGTATAGATCAGGGTACAGGCCAAGGTCTAGGGTATAGATCAGGGTATAGACCAGGGTATAGGCCAGGGTCTAGGGTATAGTCCAGGGTATAGGCCAGGGTAAAGGGTATAAACCAGGGTATAGGGTATAGGCCAGGGTATAGGGTATAGGCCAGGGTATAGACCAGGGTATAGACCAGGGTATAGGGTATAGATCAGGGTATATGCCAGGGTCTAGGGTATAGATCAGGGTACAGGCCAGCGTATAGGGTATAGATCAGGGTATAAGCCAGCGTGTAAGCTATGGGCCAGGGTCTAGGGTATAGACCAGGGTAAAGATCAAGGTAAAGGGTATAGACCAGGGTATAGGCAAAAGACCAGGGTATAGGCCATGGTATAGGGTATAGATCAGGGTATGGACCAGGGTATAGGCCATGGTATAGGGTATAGATCAGGGTATAGGCCAGGGTCTACGGTATAGACCAGGGTCTAGGGTATAGATCAGGGTATTGGCCAGGGTATATGGTATAGGCCAGGGTATAGACCAGGGAATAGGCTGGGGTAAAGGGTATAGACCAGGGTATAGGGTATAGACCAGGGTATAGGGTATAGACCAGGGTATAGGGTATAGACCAGGGTATAGGGTATAGACCAGGGTATAGGGTATAGACCAGGGTATAGACCAGGGTACAGGGTATAGACCAGGGTATAGGGTATAGACTAGGGTATAGGGTATATACCAGGGTATAGACCAGGGTACAGGGTATAGACCAGGGTATAGGGTATAGACCAGGGTCTAGGGTATAGACCAGGGTATAGGGTATATACCAGGGTATAGACCAGGGTACAGGGTATAGACCAGGGTACAGGGTATAGACCAGGGTATAGGGTATAGCCCATTACATGAAAGGCAATAAAACACTGCAGTGATAAAGCAAGCATTCTAACATGATTCTCAATTTGATTAAGACCATGTGACCGTGTAAACAACGGCATGGCAAAACGGTTTCATTAATTCCTTTGAGTCTCCTTTCATTGACATTTCCTGAGATAGATAGATAGATAGATAGATAGATAGATAGATAGATAGATAGATAGATAGATAGATAGATAGATAGATAGATAGATAGATAGATAGATAGATAGATAGATAGATAGATAGATATATCTCGAGAGAGAGAGAGAGAGAGAGAGAATTATATTTTCTCCAGAAGTTAAGCAGATTTAGCCTACTTCCCACCTAAAGCTAAAGAAGTGCTCATGTAGAATACAGACAGGGCACTAATTACAGTCATGCCAGACCACATTCAGAAGTACTCCCATTTAAACATCAGTGCCAGCCAACCAGCCAGCCAGCATGCCAGCCAGCCAACCAGCCAACCAGCCAGCCAGCATGCCATGCCAACATTGTCTGAAGGCCATGGAACACTGAAACACTCTCAGACCATAGAAAAGGAGAACTGTGGAGGGCTTCCCTCCCTCCCTTCCACTCTCCCTCCCTTCCACCCACCTGACAGCCAGCATTGGTCCCTTTCAAAGTGGGGGACCAGCCTATTTAAATTCCACCAGTGTCCCAACTTTGCTCTAGAAGCTCCTTCATGCAGACAAAAGGGTTCTAAATGAGAGACAGACAAACACACAGAGAAAGAGAGACAGATAGTGACAGACAGACAGACAGACGGACGGACGGACGGACGGACGGACAGGGACAGAGAGACAGAGAGACAGAGAGACAGACAGAGAGACAGAGACAGACAGAGAGACAGACAGAGACAGACAGAGAGACAGAGACAGACAGAGAGAGAGAGAGAGAGAGACAGAGAGAGACACAGACAGAGACAGGAAGGAGCGTGCAGCTGCTTCAGGATACATCTGTCAGGAGCCTGGTGTGGTGGCCTCAGCCTGTTAATAAGAGGAAGGATACAGAGAGGAGGCCTGCAGAGAGCTCCTTATTCACAGCACGGGAGGTGTGAGGGGGTCTCTCTCTCTCTCCGGAACATAATGCTAGCTTGAGGATCAGAAGTTCATGGACATTGATGATTTCCATGGAGGACATTCACTTAGTCGGACAATGAGAGAGGAACAGACAGTCACAGTCTGACAGACAGGACTGGAAAAGCTAGGTGTGTCCTATGTTTTGGTAATAAAATACATGATCATGTGTTCTCTCATCTTACTGTCTTGTCTATTTTATATATTGTATCTGTGTAAATATCCATGTATATTTGACTGCCATTTGGGATAAAGAAAAGTAAGTTGGTGAGGTGAACTAACAGAGTAACAGGCCTTTCAGATGAGGTGAACTAACAGAGTAACAGGCCTTTCTGATGAGGTGAACAAACAGAGTAACAGGCCTTTCTGATGAGGTGAACTAACAGAGTAACAGGCTTTTCTGATGAGGCCAACTAACAGGCCTTTCTGATGAGGTGAACTAACAGAGTAACAGGCCTTTCTGATGAGGTGAACTAACAGAGTAACAGGCCTTTCTGATGAGGCCAACTAACAGGCCTTTCTGATGAGGTGAACTAACAGAGTAACAGGCCTTTCTGATGAGGTGAACTAACAGAGTAACAGGCCTTTCTGATGAGGTGAACTAACAGAGTAACAGGCCTTTCAGATGAGGTGAACTAACAGAGTAACAGGCTTTTCTGATGAGGCCAACTAACAGGCCTTTCAGATGAGGTGAACTAACAGATTAACAGGCCTTTCTGATGAGGTGAACTAACAGAGTAACAGGCCTTTCAGATGAGGTGAACTAACAGAGTAACAGGCTTTTCTGATGAGGCCAACTAACAGGCCTTTCTGATGAGGTGAACTAACAGATTAACAGGCCTTTCAGATGAGGTGAACTAACAGAGTAACAGGCTTTTCTGATGAGGCCAACTAACAGGCCTTTCTGATGAGGTGAACTAACAGAGTAACAGGCCTTTCTGATGAGGTGAACTAACAGAGTAACAGGCCTTTCAGATGAGGTGAACTAACAGAGTAACAGGCCTTTCTGATGAGGTGAACTAAAAGAGTAACAGGCCTTTCAGATGAGGTCAACTAACAGAGTAACAGGCTTTTCAGATGAGGTGAACTAACAGAGTAACAGGCCTTTCAGATGAGGTCAACTAACAGAGTAACAGGCTTTTCAGATGAGGTGAACTAACAGAGTAACAGGCCTTTCAGATGAGGTCAACTAACAGAATGATGCTGCCGTTCTGCCAGGGAGTAGTATACATTCTGTGAAGGGAGTGGTACACAGCGTTGTACGAGATCTTCAGTCTCTTGGCAATTTCTCACATGGAATAGCCTTCATTTCTCAGAACAAGAATAGATTGACGAGTTTTAGAAGAAAGTTATTTGTGTTTCTGGCCATTTTGAGCCTGTAATCGAACTCACAAATGCTGATGCTCCAGATACTCCACTTGTCTAAAGGCCAGTTTTATTGCTTCTTTAAACATTTTCCAGCTGTGGTAACATAATTGCAAAAGTGTTTTCTAATGATCAATTATCCTTTTAAAATTATAAAAGAGGAAATTAGCTAACACAACATACCATTGGAACACAGGAGTGATGGTTACTGATGATGGGCCTCTTTACGTCTATGTAGATATTCCATTTAAAAACATTATACAATAGTCATTGTTAATGTTGTCAATGTCCACACTGTATTTCTGATCAATTTGATGTTATTTATGCAGCATGTGAAGCAGCCCTTCACAGTCTACACCACCGTTCAAAGGCTTGGGGTCACTGAGAAATGCCCTTATTTTTTTTAAGAAAATCACTTATTTCATCCATCAGAAAAATGTGATTTTCTTTCAAAAACAAGGACATTTCTAAGTGACCCCAAACTTTTGTAAGGTGGTGTAGACTGTGAAGGGCTGCTTCACATGCTGCATCAGATTGTCTTTCATCACAGAGGTCAGGGTCACAGAGAAGTGGGACTCCACAGGACATTGGTCCAATATCACAGCCGGCGTTGCCACGGAAATTAGCTCAGCGCTTCCTCTAACACAAATTGTTTTTATTTTCGTTTCAACATTTCCTCTTCAACAGTTGAGTTCCCATGAAGAAATCAGCATATTGTGCAATGGTTGAAGATTAAAATATCCAAAATGCACAAAATGTTTTTTTTTTTTTTTTTAAGTCAATGTCTTCTGACTGAGATGTTTATCAGAAAACAACTGTTGAAAGAGGAAGACAAAAGGACAACAGTTTGTGCACAAGAACAATGTTTGTTGCTGCACCCATTATTTTGCAATAAGGTTTGTGAATGAAAGCCCTTCGCTTCCTACCCACAGGGTACAGATGTCTCTGAAAAATACAGTCAACTCACCACCATACAAGTTAAGAATTATCAGTGAATAGGCTTCCACCCACAGAAAGACTTAATGAAAGAAAGAAAGAAAGATATTCCATCCGGTATACTACTGAGTGACACGGTACAGTAGATATCTGGTATACTACTGAGTGACACGGTACAGTAGATATCTGGTATACTACTGAGTGACACGGTACAGTAGATATCTGGTATACTACTGAGTGACAGTACAGTAGATATCTGGTATACTACTGAGTGACAGTACAGTAGATATCTGGTATACTACTGAGTGACAGTACAGTAGATATCTGGTATACTACTGAGTGACAGTACAGTAGATATTTGTATACTACTGAGTGACAGTACAGTAGATATCTGGTATACTACTGAGTGACAGTACAGTAGATATCTGGTATACTACTGAGTGACACGGTACAGTAGATATCTGGTATACTACTGAGTGACAGTACAGTAGATATCTGGTATACTACTGAGTGACAGTACAGTAGATATCTGGTATACTACTGAGTGACAGTACAGTAGATATCTGGTATACTACTGAGTGACATCCGGTATATACTACTGAGTGACAGTACAGTAGATATCTGGTATACTACTGAGTGACAGTACAGTAGATATCTGGTATACTACTGAGTGACAGTACAGTAGATATCTGGTATACTACTGAGTGACATCCGGTATACTACTGAGTGACAGTACAGTAGATATCTGGTATACTACTGAGTGACAGTACAGTAGATATCTGGTATACTACTGAGTGACATTACAGTAGATATCTGGTATACTACTGAGTGACCGTACAGTAGATATCTGGTATACTACTGAGTGACAGTACAGTAGATATCTGGTATACTGCTGAGAGACAGTATAGTAGATATCTGGTATACTACTGAGTGACAGTACAGAAGATATCTGGTATACTACTGAGTGACAGTACAGTAGATATCTGGTATACTACTGAGTGACAGTACAGTAGATATCTGGTATACTACTGAGTGACAGTACAGTAGATAGCTGGTATACTACTGAGCTGGTATACTACTGAGTGACACAGTACAGTAGATATCTGGCATACTACTGAGTGACACAGTACAGTAGATATCTGGTATACTACTGAGTGACAGTACAGTAGATATCTGGTATACTACTGAGTGACAGTACAGTAGATATCTGGTATACTACTGAGTGACAGTACAGTAGATATCTGGTATACTACTGAGTGACAGTACAGTAGATATCTGGTATACTACTGAGTGACAGTACAGTAGATATCTGGTATACTACTGAGTGACAGTACAGTAGATATCTGGTATACTACTGAGTGACAGTACAGTAGATATCTGGTATACTACTGAGTGACAGTACAGTAGATATCTGGTATACTACTGAGTGACATCCGGTATATACTACTGAGTGACAGTACAGTAGATATCTGGTATACTACTGAGTGACAGTACAGTAGATATCTGGTATACTACTGAGTGACAGTACAGTAGATATCTGGTATACTACTGAGTGACATCCGGTATACTACTGAGTGACAGTACAGTAGATATCTGGTATACTACTGAGTGACAGTACAGCAGATATCTGTATACTACTGAGTGACAGTACAGTAGATATCTGGTATACTACTGAGTGACAGTACAGTAGATATCTGGTATACTACTGAGTGACAGTACAGTAGATATCTGGTATACTACTGAGAGACAGTATAGTAGATATCTGGTATACTACTGAGTGACAGTACAGAAGATATCTGGTATACTACTGAGTGACAGTACAGTAGATATCTGGTATACTACTGAGTGACAGTACAGTAGATATAAAACTGTTCGCTGCTCTGGCCCCCCAATGGTGGAACAAACTCCCTCACGACGCCAGGACAGCGGAGTCAATCACCACCTTCCGGAGACACCTGAAACCCCACCTCTTCAAGGAATACCTAGGATAGGGTAAGTAAGGGTAAGTAATCCTTCTCACCCCCCCCCCCCAAAAAAAAAAAAAGATTTAGATGCAAGTGGCTGTTCCACTGGATGTCATAAGGTGTATGCACCAATTTGTAAGTCGCTCTGGATAAGAGCGTCTGCTAAATGACTTAAATGTAAATGTAAATATCTGGTATACTACTGAGTGACAGTACAGTAGATAGCTGGTATACTACTGAGCTGGTATACTACTGAGTGACACAGTACAGTAGATATCTGGCATACTACTGAGTGACACAGTACAGTAGATATCTGGTATACTACTGAGTGACAGTACAGTAGATATCTGGTATACTACTGAGTGACAGTACAGTAGATATCTGGTATACTACTGAGTGACAGTACATTAGATATCTGGTATACTACTGAGAGACAGTACAGTAAATATATGGTATACTACTGAGTGACAGTACAGTAAATATCCGGTATACTACTGAGAGACAGTACAGTAGATATCTGGTATACTACTGAGCTACAGTACAGTAAATATCCGGTATACTACTGAGCTACAGTACAGTAGATATCTGGTATACTACTGAGTGACAGTACAGTAGATATCTGGTATACTACTGAGTGACAGTACAGTAAATATCTGGTATACTACTGAGTGACAGTACAGTAAATATCCGGTATACTACTGAGAGACAGTACAGTAGATATCTGGTATACTACTGAGCTACAGTACAGTAAATATCCGGTATACTACTGAGCTACAGTACAGTAGATATCTGGTATACTACTGAGTGACAGTACAGTAAATATCCGGTATACTACTGAGCTACAGTACAGTAGCTTTAAAACGTTAAAATCCTACTGTCCAATAAATGATAGCAATGTAGTGAAAAGGCTTCCATGTCCATTCTGTTTCTAGGGGAAATTAATACTGTATACTTTACACTGTTGTCTTTCTGTTTAAATACTGTACACTTTACACTGTTGTTTTTCTGTTTAAATACTGTACACTTTACACTGTTGTCTTTCTGTTTCAATACTGTACACTTTACACTGTTGTCTTTCTGTTTAAATACTGTACACTTTACACTGTTGTCTTTCTGTTTAAATACTGTACACTTTACACTGTTGTCTTTCTGTTTAAATACTGTACACTTTACACTGTTGTCTTTCTGTTTCAATACTGTACACTTTACACTGTTGTCTTTCTGTTTAAATACTGTACACTTTACACTGTTGTCTCTCTGTTTAAATACTGTACACTTTACACTGTTGTCTTTCTGTTTAAATACTGTACACTTTACACTGTTGTCTTTCTGTTTAAATACTGTACACTTTACACTGTTGTCTTTCTGTTTAAATACTGTACACTTTACACTGTTGTCTTTCTGTTTAAATACTGTACACTTTACACTGTTGTCTTTCTGTTTAAATACTGTACACTTTACACTGTTGTCTTTCTGTTTAAATACTGTACACTTTACACTGTTGTCTTTCTGTTTTACACTGTTGTCTTTCTGTTTAAATACTGTACACTTTACACTGTTGTCTTTCTGTTTAAATACTGTACACTTTACACTGTTGTCTTTCTGTTTAAATACTGTACACTTTACACTGTTGTCTTTCTGTTTAAATACTGTACACTTTACACTGTTGTCTTTCTGTTTAAATACTGTACACTTTACACTGTTGTCTTTCTGTTTTACACTGTTGTCTTTCTGTTTAAATACTGTTCACTTTACACTGTTGTCTTTCTGTTTAAATACTGTACACTTTACACTGTTGTCTTTCTGTTTTACACTGTTGTCTTTCTGTTTAAATACTGTACACTTTACACTGTTGTCTTTCTGTTTAAATACTGTACACTTTACACTGTTGTCTTTCTGTTTAAATACTGTACACTTTACACTGTTGTCTTTCTGTTTAAATACTGTACACTTTACACTGTTGTTTTTCTGTTTAAATACTGTACACTTTACACTGTTGTCTTTCTGTTTTACACTGTTGTCTTTCTGTTTAAATACTGTACACTTTACACTGTTGTCTTTCTGTTTAAATACTGTACACTTTACACTGTTGTCTTTCTGTTTAAATACTGTACACTTTACACTGTTGTCTTTAAAATATATTTAATGTTTTATTGCCACATACACTGGATTCTACACCTGCATTGCTTGCTGTTTGGGGTTTTAGGCTGGGTTTCTGTACAGCACTTTTGAGATATCAGCTTATGTACGAAGGGCTATATAAATAAATTTGATTTGATTTGATAGGTGCAGTGTAATGTGTTGTTTACAGGGTCAGTCATAGAAGTATGATAGGTGTTGTTTTACAGGGTCAGTATAGTAGTATGATAGGTGTTCTACAGGGTCAGTATAGTAGTATGATAGGTGTTGTTTTACAGGGTCAGTATAGTAGTATGATAGGTGTTGTTTTACAGGGTCAGTATAGTAGTATGATAGGTGTTGTTTTACAGGGTCAGTCATAGTACAGCACCCCTGGAGCCAATCAGAAAGCTGTAACCTATAGACCTGCCACCCTAATAACAGGCCTCCAGGACCATAAGCCCTTAGTGATTTTAAATTATGTTTAAGAAGACAGAGGGCCATGTTTTGACCACACTGCCCCTCTCCCAGGAACACGTGTTCCTCTGTAGCTCAGCTGGTAGAGCATGGCTCTTTCCCAATGCCAGGATAACTGGTTTCGATTCCCGGGACCACCCCTTACGTTAAAACATGTACGCATGCATGTCTCTGTGGATAAAAGTCTCTGCTAAATCGCATAATATTACTATTATTATTAAAAATCCTACCTGTTAACTTTTGCTACCCAGTAATAAAATGTTGAATGTAACTAAACGGCACCTGTTAGTCACATTCTGTTCTCTCACGAGGGCCAGTCAAGGTAGCCTAGTGGTTAGAGCGTTGGACTAGTAAACGGAAGGTTGCAAGTTCAAATCCCTGAGCTGACAAGGTACAAATCTGTTGTTCTGCCCCTGAACAGGCAGTTAACTCACTGTTCCTAGGCCGTCATTGAAAATAAGAATTTGTTCTTAACTGACTTGCCTAGTAAAATAAAGGTACAATTTTAAAAAGTCCCAAATGGCTCCCTATTCACTACATAGTGCACTGCGTATGTATCCCTGGTCTAAAGTAGTGCACTATATAGGGAATAGGGTAGCACAGGGCTCTGGTCTAAAGTAGTGCACTATATAGGGAATAGGGTAGCACAGGGCTCTGGTCTAAAGTAGTGCACTATATAGGGAATAGCGTAGCACAGGGCTCTGGTCTAAAGTAGTGCACTATATAGGGAATAGGGAATGATGACACAGACCCTCGTCAGTTAAAGCAGAGAGCGTTTAAAAGGGAGAACGGTAAAATCTATTTTTGAACCAGTGCTGTGTAATTTACTTTATTTCAAGATGGTAATTTCATATCCCCCTATGATTTCAAGGATGAAGTAGTGTGGCCTGGATGTTTTCTGAAACCCTGGAGAATGTTGCTGGCAACACTGTGCTGTCAGCACCGCGAGGACGTCGGACAACATTCCGTGGTCCTTCTGTGGCTCAGTTGGTAGAGCATGGCGCTTGTAACGCCAGGGTAGTGGGTTCGATTCCCGGGACCACCCATACGTAGAATGTATGCACACATGACTGTAAGTCGCTTTGGATAAAAGCGTCTGCTAAATGGCATATATTATTATTATTATGTCAGGACGAGGAGCTAAAAACCAAATCTGCAGAATCGCCTCTCAAATGCTTTCCGTTCAACCCAATACCACCTTGTTTCTCCCCTCAGCAGGCTATTAAGAAGGTCAAGTCAGTTTAGAACGTCCTCCACATGTAAACACCAGACCAGCAGAACGGCCTCACTACACTCGCAATGCCTTGTTATACATCTTTACTATACATCTGTTCACATCATTGACTTTCACATCATTTATTGTCGTGATGCGTAAATCTTGTCCTATAGTTTTATTGAATTTATTTTTGTATTTTTTTATCCCAGGCCCCGTTGCCTTTTGGGAGGTCGTCATTGTAACTAAGAATTTGTTCTTAACTGACTTGCCTAGTTAATTAAAAAGGTTCATTAAAAGGTTCATTAAAAAGGTTAAATAAAAAGTGAAATAAAATATTGAATAAACAAAACATTTGAGAGACACCTTGACAGGAGTTATTGTCAACTTGGTATGTTCTCCCAGCATGCACTGCATTCTCAGGAGTAACGAGGACTACCTAAAGATAGTTGGTGATGTAATGATCCCAGATCAGCAGGACATAGGGAGAACAGAGACTAACTGTCCACCAGTAACCACCCCTCCTCATTGTGTTCCAGGACCCCACTAGTATCGAGGCCCACGCTGGGTTCAGGTGACTGGCTAGTCACTGCACTAACGTTGTGTACAGCAGGTCGTCCTTCATTCTAAAACACACAGGTGGGAGGGTTTCCATACTTTAAGTGTGTAGCTTCAGTATGACTACATTTACAAATAACCAAGGCATGGTAATCATGCATGTGACATTGTGCAACGTGGGGTACGCCAACATGACATTCTGCCGTCTGGAAGGACAAGCATCAGAGAAGAGACATCCTTCCACATGGTGTAGCACAGGATCTCCCTACAGGTCATTCACAGGTTGTTGACAGGGACAGACACGGGAGCATTTCTGCAACATGCTCAGAAAGACCTGTCACAATGATCCCTCTGAAGGTGCATCGTTTCTCCCTGAAGTAGTACTGTACTGTTAACCCAAGAGACACAGAGAACAAAAGCCTTGTAGTACTGTACTGTTATCCCAAGAGACACAGAGAATAAAAGCCTTGTCGTACTGTACTGTTATCCCAAGAGACACAGAGAATAAAAGCCTTGTAGTACTGTACTATTATCCCAAGAGACACAGAGAATAAAAGCCTTGTCGTACTGTACTGATATCCCAAGAGACACAGAGAACAAAAGCCTTGTAGTACTGTACTGTTATCCCAAGAGACACAGAGAATAAAAGCCTTGTCATACTGTACTGAGAAACAGATTTTTAAAAAGCCTTGTAGTACTGTACTGAGAAACAGATAATAAAAGCCTTGTAGTACTCTACTGTTAACCCAAGAGACAAAGATAATAAAAGCCTTGTAGTAATGTACTGTTAACCCAAGAGACAAAGATAATAAAAGCCTTGTAGTAATGTACTGTTAACCCAAGAGACAAAGATAATAAAAGCCTTGTAGTACTGTACTGTTAACCCAAGAGACACAGAGAACAAAAGCATTGTAGTACTGTACTGTTATCCCAAGAGACACAGAGAATAAAAGCCTTGTCGTACTGTACTGTTATCCCAAGAGACAGAGAATAAAAGCCTTGTAGTACTGTACTGAGAAACAGATAATAAAAGCCTTGTAGTACCTGTGTCCCTGTAGTACTGTACTGAGAAACAGAGAATAAAAGCCTTGTAGTACCTGTGTCCCTGTAGTACTGTACTGGTAACCCAAGAGAAACAGAGAATAAAAGCCTTGTAGTACCCATGTCCCTGTAGTACTGTACTGAGAAACAGAGAATAAAAGCCTTGTGGTACCTGTGTCCTGCACACCATCCAGGGGGTGGAAGTCTTGAAGATTGAGAATAAAAACAACAGTCTATGTCTCCGTCAGACTGACATTCTTCCAGTCCCCTCTGCTCTGCTCTCTGTGGTTGTCGAGGCTGGCTTCAGTCCGGTGGTTGACTGTGTCTGTCTGTTAAGGTCTGGTCTGTTCAGGCTGGCTTCAGTCCGGTGGTTGACTGTGTCTGTCTGTTAAAGTCTGGTCTGTTCAGGCTGGCTTCAGTCCGGTGGTTGACTGTGTCTGTCTGTTAAAGTCTGGTCTGTTCAGGCTGGCTGGTTCCAGTATTATGTGAAGCGGTTGCTCATCATTAACACCTCCTTATAAAGAACGGGATGAGTCAATGACAGAGCTCTTCAGTCAGTCAGGATGCAGTGGAGAGGAACGGCAGGCAGACAGACAGCTAACTCACCACAGAGAGAGAGAGAGAGAGAGAGAGAGAGAGAGAGAGAGGCAGACAGACAGCTAACTCACCACAGAGAGAGAGAGAGAGAGAGAGAGAGAGACAGACAGACAGCTAACTCACCACAGAGAGAGAGAGAGGCAGACAGACAGCTAACTCACCAGAGAGAAAGAGAGAGAGAGAGAGAGGCAGACAGACAGCTAACTCACCACAGAGAGAGAGAGAGAGAGAGAGAGAGAGAGAGAGAGACAGACAGACAGACAGCTAACTCACCACAGAGAGAGAGAGAGAGAGAGAGAGAGAGAGAGAGAGAGAGAGAGAGAGAGAGAGAGAGAGAGAGAGAGACAGACAGCTAACTCACCACAGAGAGAGAGACACACGAGTCGCAACGCACTAAAGAACGACACACAGCTCAGGAACAGACAGATTGGTGACAGGGTGGGTGTGTTTGTGTGCGCATGCATTTGAAGAGGATGTGGGGGAGGACCCTGAGTGCCTGACTACTCATCAGCCGGTTCACCATCTAAATCACCAGCTCGGGCTCCTGGAGACAGCATACCTTCTACACGACGACACACAGACAGCACAGAGACACAGCACAGAGAGACAGCATGCCTTCTACACGACGACAAACAGACAGCACAGAGACACAGCACAGAGAGACAGCACAGAGAGACAGCATGCCTTCTACACGATGACAAACAGACAGCATAGAGAGACAGCACAGAGACACAGCACAGAGAGACGACACAGCACAGACACACAGACAGCACAGAGAGACAGCACAGCAGAGAGACAGCACAGCAGAGAGAGACAGCACAGAGAGACAGACAGAGAGACAGCACAGCAGAGAGAGACAGCACAGAGACACAGCACAGAGAGACAGACAGTACAGAGACACAGCACAGAGAGACAGACAGCACAGAGAGACAGACAGCACAGAGAGACAGACAGCACAGAGAGACAGACAGCACAGAGAGACAGACAGCACAGAGAGACAGCACAGAGAGACAGACAGCACAGAGACACAGCACAGAGAGACAGCAAAGAGAGACGACACAGCACAGAGAGACAGACAGAGAGACAGCACAGCAGAGAGAGATAGCACAGAGACAGACAACACAGAGAGACAGACAGCACAGAGACAGACAGCACAGAGAGACAGACAGCACAGAGAGACAGACAGCACAGAGACACAGCACAGAGACACAGACAGCACAGAGAGACAGCACAGCACAGAGAGACAGCATGCTTTCTACATGACGACAGACAGACAGCACAGGGAGACAGCACAGCACAGCACAGAGAGACAGCACAGAGAGACAGCATGCCTTCTACACGACGACAAACAGACAGCACAGAGACACAGCACAGAGAGACAGCATGCCTTCTACACGACGACAGACAGACAGACAGCACAGAGAGACAGCACAGAGAGACAGCACAGAGAGACGACACAGCACAGACACACAGACAGCACAGAGAGACAGACAGGGGGACTGCACAGCAGAGAGAGACAGCACAGAGACACAGCACAGAGAGACAGACAGCACAGAGACACAGCACAGACAGCACAGAGAGACAGACAGCACAGAGAGGCAGCACAGCACAGAGAGGCAGCACAGAGAGGCAGCACAGCACAGAGAGACATGAAATGAACTCAAAGGACGTCTGTGGTAAAAATAAAAAAAAGTTTTAAAAAATAAGAAGAATTGTCAAATGGTAAAAAGAGACCAAGCTGCAATGTTCCCATCCTGGTTTATTAGTCCCACCAAGCTGCCATCTATGTCCCATCATGGTTTATCAGTCCCATCATGGTTTATCAGTCCGATCCTGGTTTATCAGTCCCATCCTGGTTTATCAGTCCCATCATGATTTATCAGTCCCATCCTGGTTTATCAGTCCCATCCTGGTTTATTAGTCCCACCAAGCTGCCATCTATGTCCCATCATGGTTTATCAGTCCCATCATGGTTTATCAGTCCGATCCTGGTTTATCAGTCCCATCCTGGTTTATCAGTCCCATCATGATTTATCAGTCCCATCCTGGTTTATCAGTCCCATCCTGGTTTATCAGTCCCACCAAGCTGCCATCTATGTTCCATCCTGGTTTATCAGTCCCATCCTGGTTTATCAGTCCCATCCTGGTTTATCAGTCCCATCCTGGTTTATCAGTCCCACCAAGCTGCCATCTATGTCCCATCCTGGTTTATCAGTCCCACCAAGCTGCCATCTATGTCCCATCATGGTTTATCAGTCCCATCATGGTTTATCAGTCCCATCCTGGTTTATCAGTCCCATCCTGGTGTATCAGTCCCACCAAGCTGCCATCTATGTTCCATCCTGGTTTATCAGTCCCACCAAGCTGCCATCTATGTCCCATCATGGTTTATCAGTCCCATCATGGTTTATCAGTCCCATCCTGGTTTATCAGTTCCATCCTGGTTTATCAGTCCCATCAAGCTGCCATCTATGTCCCATCATGGTTTATTAGTCCCACCAAGCTGCCATCTATGTCCCATCCTGGTTTATCAGTCCCATCATGGTTTATCAGTCCCATCCTGGTTTATCAGTCCCATCCTGGTGTATCAGTCCCACCAAGCTGCCATCTATGTTCCATCCTGGTTTATCAGTCCCATCCTGGTTTATCAGTCCCACCAAGCTGCCATCTATGTCCCATCATGGTTTATTAGTCCCACCAAGCTGCCATCTATGTCCCATCCTGGTTTATCAGTCCCATCATGGTTTATCAGTCCCATCCTGGTTTATCAGTCCCATCCTGGTTTATCAGTCCCATCCTGGTTTATCAGTCCCACCAAGCTGCCATCTATGTCCCATCCTGGTTTATCAGTCCCACCAAGCTGCCATCTATGTCCCATCCTGGTGTATCAGTCCCACCAAGCTGCCATCTATGTTCCATCCTGGTTTATCAGTCCCATCATGGTTTATTAGTCCCACCAAGCTGCCATCTATGTCCCATCATGGTTTATTAGTCCCACCAAGCTGCCATCTATGTCCCATCCTGGTTTATCAGTCCCATCCTGGTTTATTAGTCCCACCAAGCTGCCATCTATGTTCCCATCCTGGTTTATCAGTCCCATCCTGGTTTATCAGTCCCACCAAGCTGCCATCTATGTTCCCATCCTGGTTTATCAGTCCCATCCTGGTTTATCAGTCCCATCCTGGTTTATCAGTCCCACCAAGCTGCCATCTATGTTCCCATCCTGGTTTATCAGTCCCATCCTGGTTTATCAGTCCCATCCTGGTTTATCAGTCCCATCCTGGTTTATCAGTCCCACCAAGCTGCCATCTATGTTCCCATCCTGGTTTATCAGTCCCATCCTGGTTTATCAGTCCCACCAAGCTGCCATCTATGTTCCCACCCTGGTTTATCAGTCCCATCCTGGTTTATCAGTCCCATCCTGGTTTATCAGTCCCACCAAGCTGCCATCTATGTTCCCATCCTGGTTTATCAGTCCCACCAAGCTGCCATCTATGTTCCCATCCTGGTTTATCAGTCCCACCAAGCTGCCATCTATGTTCCCATCCTGGTTTATCAGTCCCATCCTGGTTTATCAGTCCCACCAAGCTGCCATCTATGTTCCCATCCTGGTTTATCAGTCCCATCCTGGTTTATCAGTCCCATCCTGGTTTATCAGTCCCACCAAGCTGCCATCTATGTTCCCATCCTGGTTTATCAGTCCCATCCTGGTTTATCAGTCCCATCCTGGTTTATCAGTCCCATCCTGGTTTATCAGTCCCATCCTGGTTTATCAGTCCCACCAAGCTGCCATCTATGTTCCCATCCTGGTTTATCAGTCCCATCCTGGTTTATCAGTCCCACCAAGCTGCCATCCTGGTTTATCAGTCCCATCCTGGTTTATCAGTCCAATCCTGGTTTATCAGTCCCACCATGGTTTATCAGTCCCAACGTCTCCCAACGTCACCCTCACCGTTACTGTATACTGCAGAACTACACAGACACAACAGACACACAGCACCCTGGGGGATGGGTAATCACAGCACCCTAGGGAGATGGGTAATCACAGCACCCTAGGGAGATGGGTAATCACAGCACCCTAGGGAGATGGGTAATCACAGCACCCTAGGGAGATGGGTAATCACAGCACCCAGCACGTTGTTGCTATCGCGTAATGTAGTGCCACCTCCTAATTACTTCATTCATTAGCAATTAACGAATGATGTCATTTCATCTCAGAGGGCAAATAGACTTCCAGCTGAGATAATGAGAACAGCCGGCTTAGAACATCTGCTACAGGTTGAGCTGTATACACAGGGCTGTGTGTCTGACTGGAGGATGTAGTGGTAGTAGTAACATCTACTACAGGTTGAGCTGTATACACAGGGCTGTGTGTCTGACTGGAGGGTGTAGTGGTAGTAGTAACATCTACTACAGGTTGAGCTGTATACACAGGGCTGTGTGTCTGACTGGAGGGTGTAGTGGTAGTAGTAACATCTACTACAGGTTGAGCTGTATACACAGGGCTGTGTGTCTGACTGGAGGATGTAGTGGTAGTAGTAACATCTACTACAGGTTGAGCTGTATACACAGGGCTGTGTGTCTGACTGGAGGGTGTAGTGGTAGTAGTAACATCTACTACAGGTTGAGCTGTATACACAGGGCTGTGTGTCTGACTGGAGGATGTAGTGGTAGTAGTAACATCTACTACAGGTTGAGCTGTATACACAGGGCTGTGTGTCTGACTGGAGGATGTAGTGGTAGTGGTAGTAGTAACACATTGTGTCATCTCTAGTCCTCTCTCACACACACACACACACACACACACACACACACACACACACACACACACACACACACACACACACACACACACACACACACACACACACACACACACACACACACACACACACACACACACACACACACCGCACTGAGGTAGAGGAGCAGGAAGTGCTCAATCAAGTGCTCTGACAAGCCCTTTCCCAACAAATCAGAGTTAAAAAGCAAAAGAAGAGAAATTTGTTTTTTTAAATAATAGTAAATAGTAACAATAAAATAACAATAATGAGACTATATACAAGAGTACCAGTACCCCTGTAGTATTATAATAATGAGACCATATACAAGGAGTACCAGTACTATATACCTGTAGTATTATAATAATGAGACTATATACAAGGAGTACCAGTACCCCTGTAGTATTATAATAATGAGACTAAATACAAGGAGTACCAGTACCCCTGTAGTATTATAATAATGAGACTAAATACAAGGAGTACCAGTACCCCTGTAGTATTATAATAATGAGACTATATACAAGGAGTAGCAGTACCCTGTAGTATTATAATAATGAGACTATTATACAAGGAGTACCAGTACCCCTGTAGTATTATAATAATGAGACTAAATACAAGGAGTACCAGTACCCCTGTAGTATTATAATAATGAGACTAAATACAAGGAGTACCAGTACCCCTGTAGTATTATAATAATGAGACTATATACAAGGAGTACCAGTACCCCTGTAGTATTATAATAATGAGACTAAATACAAGGAGTACCAGTACCCCTGTAGTATTATAATAATGAGACTATATACAAGGAGTACCAGTACCCCTGTAGTATTATAATAATGAGACTAAATACAAGGAGTACCAGTACCCCTGTAGTATTATAATAATGAGACTATATACAAGGAGTACCAGTACCCCTGTAGAATTATAATAATGAGACTATGATACAAGGAGTACCGGTACAGAGTCAATGTGCAGAGGTATGAGGTAGTTGAAGTAGGGCTGGGCGATATGGCCAAAATATCATATGGTGATTTTCACATTTTGGACAGTGCGATTGTATTTTATGTTTTTGATTAATAAAAGTTCTACATTTGTTTTATGAGTAGGGCGAGACCCTAGGGTGGCAACACACATATTCTAAATGATTTCAATGGGTCTTTTCTCCATTCTGATTGGTTTATACTGTTCAATTCAACTTCAACCTCAAATGATTTCCTGCATTTCCATCCATTTCTGCATTTCCTGCACTCGTTTGAGATCATTTCCACACTGCCACGATATGGAGAAAAATACTAGACCTTATTTTTAACCAAAATGTTGCAATTACGATTTAGATCAAAACAATTGGGTGAACTTTTGGAATCATGGAAATAGAATGTTTATTATAATTCTATAGTTAGAATATAAATAATAGTGGGCACTTTGAATACAGTGTTGTTTGACATGACAACGAATGGAAACGCCATGAACGAGTTATTGTGACAGGGTAGGAACCAAAGTGATGTTCAGTGTTTCCTAGGGGACCCTATAATCTTTGGCTTCATTAAATCTTTATTCATAAAGCCAACATATTCATGCTTCATCTATCCCTCTTTGATTTAGAAGATACTGTTAGCTAGCCAGCTAACTAGCGATTAGCATTAGTGGCTAAAACGATTTAGCTTAACTTGCTAAGAAGATACAAACTAGCTGTTTGCAGATGTAAGAAACGCAAACCTATATATAAGATCCAAGTGGAAACAACATCGTTGTCATCAACACTGTTGCATGTGCTGCACTGAACATGCAGACTGAAGGAAAGTGTCTCGTTGTCAAGCAACAACAAATGCGCTCCTTGAGTGACAGGGGGCGGGGCTTAGTCTGTGTGGAAAGGGGCGTGGAGAGAGAGGTGAGGGAGAGAGCGAGAGAGAGGTGAGGGATGACCCAAGAAGCAGGATAAACTATAAAAATGGACGGTACACACGGCGTATCACATTTAACAAACCAAACATTCAAATACCGTTATAGAAGGTAAAGTAAAAACCCAAACCAGTCCGTTCATAAATACCAGTATATAGTCAAATAAGGTATACCACCCAGCCCTAAGTTGAAGTAATTGTAAAATTAACTTTTGAGGATCTGTGGGCCCATACCAAATCTTTTCAGCCTCCTGAGGGGTAAGAGGCTTTGTCGTCCCCTCTTCACGACTGTGTTGGTGTGATTGGACCATGATAGGTCCTTAGTGATTTGGACAACGAGGAACTTGAAGCGTTCAACTTGCTCCACTATAGGCCCGTCGATGTGAATGGGGGCGTGCTCGGCCCTCCATTTCCTGTAGTCCACAATCATCTCTTTTGTCTTGATCCCATTGAGGGAGAGGTTGTTGTCCTGGCACCACACTGCCAGGTCTCTGACCTTCTCCCTATAGGCTGTCTCCTTGTTGTCGGTGATCAGGCTTACCACCGTTGTGTCGTCAGCAAACGTAATGATGGTGTTGGAGTAGTGCAAGGTCACGCAGTCATGCGAGTACAGGACTGTTTACTGTTGAGTGTTTCCGTCATGATATGAACATTACATTGAGTGCTGCTGTACTGTCTCACGGATTCCTTCTTCCTACTACTGCTGGAGGCTCCGAGCCAAGGCTCTGCTGCTGGAGGCTACAGGCCAAGGCTCTGCTGCTGGAGGCTACAGGCCAAGGCTCTGATGCTGGAGGCTACAGGCCAAGGCTCTGATGCTGGAGGCTCCATGCCAAGGCTCTGCTGCTGGAGGCTATAGACCAAGGCTCTGCTGCTGGAGGCTGCAGAGCTTTGCTGCTGGAGGCTACAGACCAAGGCTCTGCAGCTGGAGGCTACAGACCAAGGCTCTGCTGCTGGAGCCTACAGACCAAGGCTCTGCTGCTGGAGGCTACAGACCAAGGCTCTGCTGCTGGAGGCTACAGACCAAGGCTCTGATGCTGGAGGCTACAGACAGACCAAGGCTCTGCTGCTGGAGGCTACAGACCAAGGCTCTGCTGCTGGAGGCTACAGGCCACCGCCCTGCTGTGTGAGGCATTAACCAGACCAGTGTGTAGTAACACTGTCTTAACTGCCCTGTGGAGTAACAGACCACCCTGCCCTGTGTGGTAAGCATTAGACCACCCTGCCCTAGTGTGTAGTAAGTCATTAACCACCCTGCCCTAGTGTGTAGTAACACTGTCATTAACCACCCTGCCCTAGTGTGTAGTAACACTGTCATTAACTACCCTGCCCTAGTGTGTAGTAACACTGTCATTAACCACCCTGACCTAGTGTGTAGTAACACTGTCATTAACCACCCTGCCCTAGTGTGTAGTAACACTGTCATTAACCACCCTGCCCTAGTGTGTAGTAAGTCATTAACCACCCTGCCCTAGTGTGTAGTAAGTCATTAACCACCCTGCCCTAGTGTGTAGTAAGTCATTAACCACCCTGCCCTAGTGTGTAGTAAGTCATTGACCACCCTGCCCTAGTGTGTAGTAAGTCATTAACCACCCTGCCCTAGTGTGTAGTAAGTCATTAACCACCCTGCCCTAGTGTGTAGTAAGTCATTAACCACCCTGCCCTAGTGTGTAGTAAGTCATTAACCACCCTGCCCTAGTGTGTAGTAAGTCATTAACCACCCTGCCCTAGTGTGTAGTAACACTGTCATTAACCACCCTGCCCTAGTGTGTAGTAACACTGTCATTAACCACCCTGCCCTAGTGTGTAGTAACACTGTCATTAACCACCCTGCCCTAGTGTGTAGTAACACTGTCATTAACCACCCTGCCCTAGTGTGTAGTAAGTCATTAACCACCCTGCCCTAGTGTGTAGTAAGTCATTAACCACCCTGCCCTAGTGTGTAGTAAGTCATTAACCACCCTGCCCTAGTGTGTAGTAAGTCATTAACCACCCTGCCCTAGTGTGTAGTAACACTGTCATTAACCACCCTGCCCTAGTGTGTAGTAACACTGTCATTAACCACCCTGCCCTAGTGTGTAGTAAGTCATTAACCACCCTGCCCTAGTGTGTAGTAAGTCATTAACCACCCTGCCCTAGTGTGTAGTAAGTCATTAACCACCCTGCCCTAGTGTGTAGTAAGTCATTAACCACCCTGCCCTAGTGTGTAGTAAGTCATTAACCACCCTGCCCTAGTGTGTAGTAACACTGTCATTAACCACCCTGCCCTAGTGTGTAGTAAGTCATTAACCACCCTGCCCTAGTGTGTAGTAAATCATTAACCACCCTGCCCTAGTGTGTAGTAAGTCATTAACCACCCTGCCCTAGTGTGTAGTAAGTCATTAACCACCCTGCCCTAGTGTGTAGTAACACTGTCATTAACCACCCTGCCCTAGTGTGTAGTAAGTCATTAACCACCCTGCCCTAGTGTGTAGTAACAGTCATTAACCGCCCTGCCCTAGTGTGTAGTAACACTGTCATTAACCACCCTGCCCTAGTGTGTAGTAACACTGTCATTAACCACCCTGCCCTAGTGTGTAGTAAGTCATTAACCACCCTGCCCTAGTGTGTAGTAACACTGTCATTAACCACCCTGACCTAGTGTGTAGTAACACTGTCATTAACCACCCTGCCCTAGTGTGTAGTAAGTCATTAACCACCCTGCCCTAGTGTGTAGTAAGTCATTAACCACCCTGCCCTAGTGTGTAGTAACACTGCCATTAACCGCCCTGCCCTAGTGTGTAGTAACACTGTCATTAACCGCCCTGCCCTAGTGTGTAGTAAGTCATTAACCACCCTGCACTAGTGTGTAGTAACACTGTCATTAACCACCCTGCCCTAGTGTGTAGTAAGTCATTAACCACCCTGCCCTAGTGTGTCGTAACACTGTCATTAACCACCCTGCCCTAGTGTGTAGTAAGTCATTAACCACCCTGCCCTAGTGTGTAGTAACACTGTCATTAACCACCCTGACCTAGTGTGTAGTAACACTGTCATTAACCACCCTGCCCTAGTGTGTAGTAAGTCATTAACCACCCTGCCCTAGTGTGTAGTAACACTGCCATTAACCGCCCTGCCCTAGTGTGTAGTAAGTCATTAACCACCCTGCCCTAGTGTGTAGTAACACTGTCATTAACCGCCCTGCCCTAGTGTGTAGTAAGTCATTAACCACCCTGCCCTAGTGTGTAGTAACACTGTCATTAACCACCCTGCCCTAGTGTGTAGTAAGTCATTAACCGCCCTGCCCTCGTGTGTAGTAACACTGTCATTACATTAACCACCTTAATTAGCATGTTGTTACACAGTCCTTCAGTAATTACAATGACTGTCGTCATTAAGCTCTGCAGCTCTCATGGAAAGTGGACTCGGTACACTGAGGCCAACATGTCAAACCAAGGCTGTCCTGCCTCCGATATTCATCTCTCTACAGAAGAGGAAAAGGAGCAGAGCAGAAGTGAGAGAACCGTCACAGCTCATGTTCCACGACGGGACAGAGCAGCACTCTCTCCACGAAGCTGTTGTACCAGTCAGAACCAGAAGGATCAGGGTAATGTCCTCTATCTATGTCCCAAGTTCCCAGCATCCTGCCCTGGCCAATATCCTTCTTACCCTTACCCATATCCAACATTCTTCTAACCCTAACCCATATCCAACATCCTTCTAACCCTAACCCATATCCAACATCCTTCTAACCCTAACCCATATCCAACATCCTTCTAACCCTAACCCATATCCAACATCCTTCTAACCCTAACCCATATCCAACATCCTTCTAACCCTAACCCATATCCAACATCCTTCTAACCCTAACCCATATCCAACATCCTTCTAACCCTAACCCATATCCAACATCCTTCTAACCCTAACCCATATCCAACATCCTCTAACCCTAACCCATATCCAACATCCTTCTAACCCTTACCCATATCCAACATCCTTCTAACCCTTACCCATATCCAACATCCTTCTAACCCTTACCCATATCCAACATCCTTCTAACCCATATCCAACATCCTTCTAACCCTAACCCATATCCAACATCCTTCTAACCCTTACCCATATCCAACATCCTTCTAACCCTAACCCATATCCAACATCCTTCTAACCCTTACCCATATCCAACATCCTAACACTAACACATATCCAACATTCTAACCCTAACCCATATCCAACATTCTAACCCTAACCCATATCCAACATCCTTCTAACCCTTACCCATATCCAACATCCTTCTAACCCTTACCCATATCCAACATCCTTCTAACCCATATCCAACATCCTTCTAACCCATATCCAACATCCTTCTAACCCTTACCCATATCCAACATCCTTCTAACCCATATCCAACATCCTTCTAACCCATATCCAACATCCTTCTAACCCATATCCAACATCCTTCTAACCCTTACCCATATCCAACATCCTTCTAACCCTTACCCATATCCAACATCCTTCTAACCCTAACCCATATCCAACATCCTTCTAACCCATACCCATATCCAACATCCTTCTAACCCTTACCCATATCCAACATCCTTCCTAACCCTTACCCATATCCAACATCCTTCTAACCCTGTGTTTATATCCAACATCCTTCTAACCCTTACCCATATCCAACATCCTTCTAACCCATATCCAACATCCTTCTAACCCATATCCAACATCCTTCTTCACAGCCTCAAAGTACCCATATCCAACATCCTTCTAACCCATATCCAACATCCTTCTAACCCATATCCAACATCCTTCTAACCCATATCCAACATCCTTCTAACCCTTACCCATATCCAACATCCTTCTAACCAACATCTTCCCATATCCAACATCCTTCTAACCCTAACTGCTCAATAACATCCAACAATCCTTCTAACCCTAACCCATATCCAACATCCTTCTAACCCATATCCAACATCCTTCTAACCCATATCCAACATCCTTCTAACCCTTACCCATATCCAACATCCTTCTAACCCATATCCAACATCCTTCTAACCCTTACCCATATCCAACATCCTTCTAACCCATATCCAACATCCTTCTAACCCATATCCAACATCCTTCTAACCCTTACCCATATCCAACATCCTTCTATAATTTAACACAATGAATCCTTCCTTCCATCTCTCCTTCCTTTTCCACACAGGGACTCTCAGTTCATTCTCCCCAGTGGCACTGTACTGACACCTGTGTTTATAGTGTACTCTGTCTACAACCTTAGACAGAACTATGCAAAGACCCCTTCTCCAGACAAGAATGTAAATAAAAGAGTTCCAGACAGGGAGAAGAAGGCTGACAGAGAACAAGGTTCCTCTTCACAGCCTCAAAGTAGAGCAGAAGATCAATACACTTAACACAGTGTTTGATTTATTCGGAGAGAATAGAGCAGAGCTGCTCTGGAATAGATGGGGGACAGACAATATGTTGAGAATAGAGCAGAGCTGCTCTGGAATAGATGGGGGACAGACAATATGTTGAGAATAGAGCAGAGCTGCTCTGGAATAGATGGGGGACAGACAATATGCTGAGAATAGAGCAGAGCTGCTCTGGAATAGATGGGGGACAGACAATATGTTGAGAATAGAGCAGAGCTGCTCTGGAATAGATGGGGGACAGACAATATGCTGAGAATAGAAACAGGAAGAAAAGAAAAGAGAATAGAGAGGGCGGGCGAGCCAGAACAAACTGGCAGGATGTCTCTAGTGTAATGTCCCCTGAGACAAAGAAGTTGGAAATATATGTTGTAAGTATGTCAGATAGTGTAGGTTAGAACATTTTAAAAAACACTCTGGTCATCCACTCAAAGCTAATGTTGCGCCACCCAGTGGCAGAAATAACCATTGCACGACCTTGGCTTGGACAAAAAAACATTATTCCAGAATGGCTGAGGAATGGTAACTAAATAAGTAGAGACATTAGGGTTGACCCCATTTAGTCGACCGGTCGATTGTTTGGTCGAACGAGATTCCTTTAGTCGAGCATTTAGTCGCATTTAAAGAAAATAAATGCGTATGGCGCATAAAACACATGTCTCAGTGGACTGATCCATTATAGAGGCCTGTCTCAGTGGACTGATCCATTATAGAGGCCTGTCTCCGTGGACTGATTCATTATAGAGGCCTGTCTCAGTGGACTGATCCATTAAAGAGACCTGTCTCAGTGGACTGATCCATTATAGAGGCCTGTCTCAGTGGACTGATCCATTGTAGAGGTCTGTCTCAGTGGACTGATCCATTATAGAGGCCTGTCTCAGTGGACTGATCCATTATAGAGGCCTGTCTCAGTGGACTGATCCATTAAAGAGACCTGTCTCAGTGGACTGATCCATTATAGAGGCCTGTCTCAGTGGACTGATCCATTATAGAGGCCTGTCTCAGTGGACTGATCCATTATAGAGGCCTGTCTCAGTGGACTGATCCATTATAGAGGCCTGTCTCAGTGGACTGATCCATTATAGAGGCCTGTCTCAGTGGACTGATCCATTATAGAGGTCTGTCTCAGTGGACTGATCCATTATAGAGGCCTGTCTCAGTGGACTGATCCATTATAGAGGCCTGTCTCAGTGGACTGATCCATTATAGAGGCCTGTCTCAGTGGACTGATCCATTATAGAGGCCTGTCTCAGTGGACTGATCCATTATAGAGGCCTGTCTCAGTGGACTGATCCATTATAGAGGCCTGTCTCAGTGGACTGATCCATTATAGAGGCCTGTCTCAGTGGACTGATCCATTATAGAGGCCTGTCTCAGTGGACTGATCCATTATAGAGGCCTGTCTCAGTGGACTGATCCATTATAGAGGCCTGTCTCAGTGGACTGATCCATTATAGAGGCCTGTCTCAGTGGACTGATCCATTATAGAGGCCTGTCTCAGTGGACTGATCCATTATAGAGGCCTGTCTCAGTGGACTGATCCATTATAGAGGCCTGTCTCAGTGGACTGATCCATTATAGAGGCCTGTCTCAGTGGACTGATCCATTATAGAGGCCTGTCTCAGTGGACTGATCCATTATAGAGGCCTGTCTCAGTGGACTGATCCATTAAAGAGACCTGTCTCAGTGGACTGATCCATTATAGAGGCCTGTCTCAGTGGACTGATCCATTGTAGAGGTCTGTCTCAGTGGACTGATCCATTATAGAGGCCTGTCTCAGTGGACTGATCCATTATAGAGGCCTGTCTCAGTGGACTGATCCATTATAGAGGCCTGTCTCAGTGGACTGATCCATTATAGAGGCCTGTCTCAGTGGACTGATCCATTATAGAGGCCTGTCTCAGTGGACTGATCCATTATAGAGGCCTGTCTCAGTGGACTGATCCATTATAGAGGCCTGTCTCAGTGGACTGATCCATTATAGAGGCCTGTCTCAGTGGACTGATCCATTATAGAGGCCTGTCTCAGTGGACTGATCCATTATAGAGGCCTGTCTCAGTGGACTGATCCATTATAGAGACCTGTCTCAGTGGACTGATCCATTATAGAGGCCTGTCTCAGTGGACTGATCCATTATAGAGACCTGTCTCAGTGGACTGATCCATTATAGAGACCTGTCTCAGTGGACTGATCCATTATAGAGGCCTGTCTCAGTGGACTGATCCATTATAGAGGCCTGTCTCAGTGGACTGATCCATTATAGAGGCCTGTCTCAGTGGACTGATCCATTATAGAGACCTGTCTCAGTGGACTGATCCATTATAGAGACCTGTCTCAGTGGACTGATCCATTATAGAGGCCTGTCTCAGTGGACTGATCCATTATAGAGGCCTGTCTCAGTGGACTGATCCATTATAGAGGCCTGTCTCAGTGGACTGATCCATTATAGAGGCCTGTCTCAGTGGACTGATCCATTATAGAGGCCTGTCTCTGAATGTATTTAGTGTTGTTTACACTTCCAAACAAGCAGACAAATAATATTGTAATCAAACAGCACCTGTTATTTTTTATTTTATTTATTATTATTTAACAGTCACTGCCTTGTTCAGGGGCAGAATGACAGATTTTTACCTTGTCAGTTTGGGGGATTCGATCCTGCAACCTTTTGGTTACTAGTCCAACGCTCTAACCACTAGGCTACCTGCCGCCTCTACACTCTAACCACTAGGCTACCTGCCGCCTCTACACTCTAACCACTAGGCTACCTGCCGCCTCTACACTCTAACCACTAGGCTACCTGTCGCCCCATCTCCTTCTTATTGTTATTATTACTATTATGGTCATTATTATAATAAGTAACGTCATTATCATTAGTAGCCTTTGTATAGCAGCCTTGTATAACCACCATCGAGCTGTAGGCCTAAGAGCGTGTCCTGTTTAGTCTGAACACTGTAACTTACTTAGGCATATATTTTAACATATAGGCTACTGTACCAATCATTCATTTGTTCATGCCATCACACAATCAAGCATTTTTTTGTGTTTGTGTCACTGGGGGTCACTGATTAAATAACAAAAAGGGAGCTTTGAATAATTAGCTTAAACAATTAATTAAACCACAATACACGAATGCATTCAACTGTTTTCAGTCTGCTGTAATAAAGGCTTTATATAAGTCACACACAGTGTGACCAGTCACTAAACAGTCACTAAACAGTCACTAAACAGTCACTAAACAGTCAGGGAGGAGAGCGAGACAACGTGCGCCAGTCACAGGCACTCGCTGTCATTTTTTTAACACAGTGTGACCATCGGGCTCTTCAGTCATTTGTGTGTCTATTATTTAATCAAACAGTGTGCTTAAAGCATCAGACAAGCTGTGAATATGTAGTTTACTTCATTCAAACACAGACACAACCTGTCTATATACAGTGCATTTGGAAAGTATTCAGACCCCTTGACTTTTCCTACACTGTTACGTTACAGCATTATTCTAAAATTGATTTAGTTTCTTCTTTTTTTATCTACCTACACACAATACCCCATAATTACAAAGCAAAAACAGGTTTAGACATTTTTGCAAATTTATAAAACATAAAAAAACAGAAATATCTTACTTACATAAATATTCAGACCCTTTGCTATGAGACTCAAAATTGAGCTTGGGTGCATTCTGTTTCCATTGATTTCTACAACTTAATTGGAGTCCACCTGTGGTAAATTCAATTGATTGGACATGATTTGAAAAGGCACACACCTGTATATATAAAAAGGTATGAAAGTTGCATGTCAGTCAAAAACCAAGCCATGAGGTTGAAGGAATTGTCCGCAGAGCACCGAGACATGATTGTGTCGAGGCACCGATCTGGGGGAAGGGTACCAAAACATTTCTGCAGCATTGAAGGTCCCCAAGAACATAGAATACTTTTGACCAGGGCTCTGATCAAAAGTAGTGCACAGTGCACTATATACACACACACACACACACACACACACACACACAGAGTTTACAAAACATTAGGAACACCTTCCTAATTTTGAGTCGCACCCCTTTTCCCCTCAGAACAGCCTCAATTCGTTGGGGCATCCACAGGGATGCTGGCCAACGTTGACTCCAATGCTTCCCACAGTTGTGTGAAGTTGGCTGGTTGTCCTTTGGGTGGTAAACCATTCTTGATACACACAGGAAACTGTTGAGCGTGAAAAACTAAGCAGCGTTGCAGTTCTTGACCCAAACCGGTGTGCCTGGCACCTACTACCATACTCCGTTCAAAGGCTCTTAAAAATGTTTTCATCTTGCCCATTCATTCTCTGAATGTCACACACACACAATATTCTCAAGGCTTAAAAATCCTTCTTTAACCTGTCTCCTCCTCCTTCATCTACATTGTTTGAAGTGGATATAACAGGTGACATCAATAAGGGATCATATCTTTCACCTGGATTCACCTGGTCAGTCTGTCATGGAAAGTGTAGGTGTTCCTAATGTTCTGTACACTCAGTGTATTGGGAATAGGGCTCCGTCAGGGAGGAAGCCTGGGGAACAGTCTCTTGATTAACCAACAAGAGCCCAATAGGAGTTGGTCAAGTCCAACTTGGCTTGCATTTTGTTTTGTCTGGTCAATAGAGGTCGACAGCTTGTAGTCCTAAAACCCGGGAAATTAATTACGTCTGGTTCGTTCAGCCATCCCCAAGGGAAACATTTTTATGAGGAAAGAAAAAGGTTTTTGGAATAAAACGCTGAAATTAAGTTCTGAGGTTAACAAAGGTTTAGGAGATTTAATACGTTTTGTTCTATGAGATAATCAGTCACTTAAACATGACATTTTAATTTATTTATTTTTAAATAAATGACACATTTTTCAAAATTCACTAAAAGTGACGTTAGCTGATGAAGATGATCTCATTTTAAATAAAAGTATGAGATCCTCTAAGCCTGTGTTTTTACCAGACCTTATTTTCGGCCAAAAACGCCATTAATTTCCCCCATAGGCTTTGTCCAAAGAACCATGGCGGAGTTAGTGCCTACAGAAAGACGCCATTTCTATTTCTCTCTATGTGGCTCCTTTATTTATTGATTAAAGGAAGGGGAGGAGCAGCGCGGTATCAAAAACAGTATCGATATGTTGTAATGGCTTGATTGATCTTCATAATCACTTTTTATCTTGAGTTTGACGAGATTTAAAAAATGTAGCGCCTAGGTTCTGTGTCAATGCAGAGTAACGCAGTAATGCAGATCTTGCTTTATTTGACCTGCCTAATTCGAGAGCTTGGCAAATCACTCTATTAGGTTTAAATGGGGGGGGTAGAAGGACATCAAACGAAAAGGACATTTAAATTGCCGTCCAAATCACCTGCTCTATTTACACAAACTTAGTCTAACTAACAAATCGCAAAATACTGAACTGTTGTATTTGTAGCACAGTAACGGACCTAAGAGGTGTTAAACACCTGAACAGGTCTACTGAAAGTGTAAAAGCGCCAATAATCATTTAGTCGACCGAAGAGTTATCATTTGAATATTACACACCTATTAGCCAATGAACATCGGCCCCATCTGTATCACATGAATTCCACCCCCCAGCCGCAATGGGCAATGAATGATGGATTGGCACTTCAAACAAGTTTACTGGAACAATTTAAACAATTTCAGTGCTACATCAAACATGACTGGGTCGACATACAATAGCCTATCGATGGAGACTGGAGGAGGCATGGAGGGCGGCCAAGCCAACCACATGCCACAAACTTCAACTTTATACCACATTTGATTTTGTTTGATGCAATGTTGCAACGTGGTCATGCACTGGCCGCGCGTACCGACATCAGCACACACACTTCAGATTTGGCTAACATATCCACATAAACACAAACTCGGAATACCGATGTTTTACAGTTTTAGCCTACCAATGTGCGCGTGGACACGGGAAATGAGACAGGACGGTAACATGTACTCACCATTTCACTCGGAAGAACCGTGTATGCTCCAAAAATCACACATTAGTCGGATGTTTCAATAAACGTAGGAAAAGTGATGTAAAGCAGCGGTTTGTGTTTTATTTCAGGGATAGTTTCTTCCACGTATTTCTCTACCTATACGGTCCTTTCTCGCAGATTTTCTGAGCAAAGGATTTCCACTATCTGAATAAAAGCAGGGTCTGGGCATGCGCACTAAGAGGAATGTTTTTTTGTCCATTGAGCGTTCAATCCACTGTTCTTTTCACGCAGAGCGCAATATTTATAATAGTCTATAATAAAACACAAAAAATACAGCACATCTCTGAAAACATGGAATTGTATTTGCCCACACAGGCCTATTAATATCATGCTATTAATGATTTTACAATAACATTGCCCCTCGAGCCTATTAAAAGTCTACATGCCTAAACTGAAGAGAAAGAGGAATGACCTGTTTTTCCTTTTAAATCATAATGAATAAGATTATATAGACAGATTCTATATCAGAACTCATACCTCTGATATGCTTTGTGGATACGGCCCCCATTTTAGAAACTTATGTAAGAAAGACTATATACTTATGTCCATAGAATAGTAATCTATCGTCATAACCAGCTTGCTCTTCGTTACAGAAAGCAGAATGTATAGGTTTATCAAACTAAAACCATTAACCCTAATCTATAGCCTAACTGATCGATTGGAATGAATCTATTTCATACGGAAAGTGAACGTAGATGAAGGCTAACAAACAAAGTGACGTTTGAAAGATCTATTGATGAGAAAAGTGCTATAGGGAACTTTCGCTCACTGGTCGTTCTAAACACACTTCATCCAGTCATTGGCTTGGGCATCTCATTAACAAGTCAATGGATGATGACCTGCCTTGCCACAAGCCTTGAAGACGCATGTCCATTTCCTTTAATGTTCGCGGCTACTTGTTAAATATGCGTGGTGCGGGAGGGGTATAAAAGCCAAGTTTATCTCAACCCACAGAGGAATCTGTCATCCAATTTGACCAGCATGCGTTCATTAGGCGTTCTAGGTGTAGCGCTACATGCCTCTCTGCTCATACTGCTGACTCAAGGAATTCACAAATCTAGAGATGGAGTTTATCACGGAACATCACGACGCTTTGCTATAGACTACCGTCCACCTGGATTCCATCACCTGGCACCGAAGTATATGATGCACCTTTACCGGAATTTCAAGTCAAATCTCACTCGGCCTACCGACGTAATGGAGAAGGCCATCGCAAAACAAGCAGACACAGTCAAGAGTGTGATGGCAAAAAGTAAGATTATATATATATTTTTAAAGTATATTAGCCTATAGGCATATTTATTCATTCGTTTAGTAGGGCATATACGCTACATTCTTGACATCTAGCCTATACTGCCCGAATTTAGTTTAACACAGGAGAAAACAATAATAAATATCCTGTTTAGGGCATTTTATAATAGTTTATGGCCTATTGCCTAGCCTCCTCTATGCCCAGTAAATTAAATGTTGTTTTGCGCTATTTTTTGCTTGAATTATTTTTATTCTTCAAAAAAAGTTAAGAGATCATTTTCTTGCTATGTTTGCGCACCACAGTGGCTGTCAAATCTCTTCGCCAGACGATCTCAAAGCGCTCCAATCCACATTCATTTTGTCGGCCTGAATAACCGTACATGGATCAGCGTGTGAAAAGGCAGGTTTTCAAGCCTAATTCTCAAAGCAAACCTCTTTTTTTTCTTTAAATGGGAGATGTTGATTAGAAATGTTGCCAGACATGCCTATTCAAATCTGTTGTTAACTCAAATCAACAAATCCCCTCAGTTCTTTTCACACTTCACTTGATTAGATTAGAGTGATGACATAGAACTACATCTCTGGCCAGAGCGGGATTTTAATAACTACATCTAGCCTATATATGTTCCACGGACCGCTCCGCTCGCAACACCACTAAATCTAATTTAACATCACTGCTAGGTGTCATAGTTGTTACCTATTTGTTTGAACGGAGGATATGCGGAAGCCGAGCTAAGGACGTGTTACATGATTGGTTTCGATCCGGTGTTTACTCTGAGTGGATTTAGTCCTCGCCTCGTCCTCCTGTCGTTATCGTTGTGTTATCCTTAATCTTCAGTTTTATTTCCCCAGAGCAAAACAGACCCATAGAGGAATGTAGATGTTTTGGTACAGTGTACCTATAATCAACAAATAGACGACGAATAGCAACAACACATTACATTTGGACAATAGTACAATAGTCTTTAATCTTCTTGATGAATTATGTACCACACCTCCAATGTCTTGTTCTTCTTTGCATCACAATTCATGTCCTAATTCACACATGTCGATGTTGACCCCAGCCGATGGTAGATTCATCCACAAACTAGTTGCCTAGTTACATTGAAAAACACGGTTGGAATTTCTATTTGCAAACATGCTTTGCCTAGATCTAAAATTGTATTTCTTTAAAAAAATATTAAAACAATATTGTTTTTAGAATACAAGCATGACTCATTCAGACTACTTAGATATAAACCAGAAATAATATGCTAAATATTCTGCCTGAATTGCTGTCCAGGCTTGAATAGAACATGTGTATTCCTCCTAAATTAACAGTTAGCACATTAGCTCTATGGTTGCTTAAAAGCTCTTTTTATAAGTAAAAACAATGAACATGAATTATTTGTAATCTATGTTACCCTTAGTAGACCATTTACAGGGTTTGAAGAAGATGGCTGACATAAAAACCAATATTTGATTGTATTTCTATATAGGCCTAATCTTAAAGTACTTAACATTGTATGGTGGTCCAGGTGGATAACTTGGATGTATGTTTGTCTAATAGACATATATGTGAAGTACTTAGTTGACATGAGACCAGATCCGATGATAATGTTCAAAGATGTACTAGTCAGTACAAATGTTGAAAAATCGTTTTTTTTGTGTGTTTTTTTTTTTTCCAATAGGTTTATTTCACAGACCCCGGCGCTGGACTGCAACCTTTGACCTGACCACCTTATTGGCCGACGAACGGATCCAAGCAGCGGAGCTCAGGTTCAGGTTTCCCCGGGCGACGAGGGCTTCCAACATTACCGTGGAGATCTACCATCACCACGACTACCCGTGCAGGCAGACACAGGGGATCTGCCAGGAACACCAGCTGGTGGGATATTTCTCCGTCTCCTCTGTGATTAACTCCTCTCAGCACTGGAAGGTATACAACCTTACTGGTCCGCTGTTGAACTGGCTCGGCCAGGAACACATTTCCAGGAGCTCAATGAAGAGGAGATCACCAAACATGACAAAGAGAGATGTGTACTTCCCCAACCCTGTCCAGTTGGCTGGGTCTACAACACAGCAGAACCCTGTCCAGTTGGCTGGGTCTACAACACAGCAGAACCCTGTCCAGTTAACTGTGTCTAAAACACGACAGAATCCTGTCCAGTTGGCTGTGTCTAGAACAAGGCAGAACCCTGTCCAGTTGGCTGTGTCTCGAACACGGCAGAACCCTGTCCAGTTGGCTGTGTCTAGAACACGGCAGAACCCTATCCAGTTGGCTGTGTCTAGAACACGGCAGAACCCTGTCCAGTTGGCTGTGTCTAGAACACGGCAGAACCCTGTCCAGTTGGCTGTGTCTAAAACACGGCAGAACCCTGTCCAGTTGGCTGTGTCTAGAACACGGCAGAGTCAGTGTGTGAGTGACAGAGCCTTACTGGTTGTATTCTCTCATACAGGGACAGAGGAGGGCTCCCAGGCCAAAGCCAGTCTCCTCCACACGGCCGAACAGTCCAAGTTCCTGTCCACCACCGAGTCCAAGAAGTTCCGCAGGCCGAAGAGACACAGGAAAAAAGGGGCCACTCAGGCCAGAGGGAACCGCCAGACATGAGGGGTCCAGAGGTGTCTAGCGGAAACATCGAGATTGACCCGTCTCTCTGTCGAAGAGTTGAAATGCATGTAGACTTCAATCAGATAGGCTGGGGGTCCTGGATCGTCTTCCCAAAGAAGTATAATGCCTATCGATGTGAGGGGGTCTGTCCAAGTCCTTTGGGAGAAGACTTGAACCCAACTAATCATGCTTACATGCAGGTACGTTTCAATGTGTTTCTACGGGATTTTCCAAAATGTGTCATAGAATATATTGGTTTTCAAATGTATCTTTACTGTTTTCGTATGTATCTTAACGGTACAAAGCTCATTGGGGCGGAAGGGTAGCCTAGTGGTTAGAGCGTTGGACTAGTAACCGGAAGGTTGCGAGTTCAAACTCCTGAGCTGACAAGGTACAAATCTGTCGTTCTGCCCCTGAACAGGCGGTTAACCCACTGTTCCTAGACCAGTTAACCCACTGTTCCTAGACCAGTTAACCCACTGTTCCTAGACCAGTTAACCCACTGTTCCTAAACCAGTTAACCCACTGTTCCTACCAGTTAACCCACTAGACCAGTTAACCCACTGTTCCTAGACCAGTTAACCCACTGTTCCTAGACCAGTTAACCCACTGTTCCTAGACCAGTTAACCCACTGTTCCTAGACCAGTTAACCCACTGTTCCTAGACCAGTTAACCCACTGTTCCTAGACCAGTTAACCCACTGTTCCTAGACCAGTTAACCCACTGTTCCTAGACCAGTTAACCCACTGTTCCTAGACCAGTTAACCCACTGTTCCTAGACCAGTTAACCCACTGTTCCTAGACCAGTTAACCCACTGTTGCTGTTCCTAGACCAGTTAACCCACTGTTCCTAGACCAGTTAACCCACTGTTCCTAGACCAGTTAACCCGCTGTTCCTAGACCAGTTAACCCACTGTTCCTAGACCAGTTAACCCACTGTTCCTAGACCAGTTAACCCACTGTTCCTAGACCAGTTAACCCACTGTTCCTAGACCAGTTAACCCACTGTTCCTAGACCAGTTAACCCACTGTTCCTAGACCAGTTAACCCACTGTTCCTAGGCCGTCAACCCACTGATTTGATTTGTTCTTAACTGACTTGCCTGGTTAAATAAAGGTCAAATAAAAATTAGATACTATAGCAATGCTTCATGCCTATTTGTAGTTGTTTTACTTGCAGATTGCTTCTTGATGCTTTTTTCCCCCCTCTAGAGTCTCCTAAAACACTACCACCCTGAGCGGGTTCCCTCGGCGTGCTGCGCCCCCACCAAGATGAGTCCTCTAAGCATGCTGTATTATGAGAATGGAGAAATGCTGCTTCGCCATCACGAGGATATGGTTGTGGATGAATGTGGCTGCCTGTAGCCTCTGTCACAGGCTTGAACCCGACCTTCAGTAAAGAAATGACCGGAGCAAAGCCTGGGGCCGTCTTCTCACAACCGCTTGAGATGGAGACGAGGCTACCACTCGTCTCCTTCGGACACACGCAACAGAGAGTTCCGGAAACATTCGAGTGGAATTTCACTGACAGAACTATTATCCAAGAGTCTGTATCAGATGGTCGAAAACAATAAGAAAACACTTGGTGTTAGTTCTTTTGATTATTGTGACTGTGTGTAACGGGTGTGAAACGGCTAGCTTAGTTAGCGGTGCGCGCTAAATAGCGTTTCAATTGGTGAAGTCACTTGCTCTGAGACCTTGAAGTAGTAGTTCCCCTTACTCTGCAAGGGCTGCGTCTTTTGTGGAGCGATGGGTAACGATGCTCTGTGGGTGTCAGTTGTTGATGTGTGCAGAGGGTCCCTGATTCGCGCCCGGGTATGGGCGAGGGGACGGTCTAAAGTTATACTGTTACATGTGCACTCAAGCAGTATGGTAGATATCCTGTATGTTTAGAAAGCCTGGATATATACAGTATGGATTTTCTCTCAGAATGGGACTGATTTTATCTCACTGCTTTTAGGAATCAGTTAGAGGACATGCCATTTCATTATAAGTCATAGCAAATGGTGTTGTTCACCATTTAAGCACTGTTTATACTATAGTATACACCTACTGGGTGTAACGGAACATTGACATTATATTTATTGTAAATAATAATAAAATAAAGCTTGGGTATTTATGTTAATTTATTGCTCTCTCTGTTTTAGGATGATTTTGTCATAAATATGTTTCATATTGTAAAAATATTTTGTCAGCTGATTAATGTGTATGTATTTGTCATGTTATTCATTCATTAGTACCATAACATATGCTTATGACTCTTGTCTATAAAAAAACATGATATTTACATTCACTAGAATGACCTGTTGTGGATATTCATTCATTAGTACCATAACATATGCTTATGACTCTTGTCTATAAAAAAAAAACACGATATTTACATTCACTAGAATGACCTGTTGTCAATATTCATTCATTAGTACCATAACATATGCTTATGACTCTTGTCTATAAAAAAAACACGATATTTACATTCACTAGAATGACCTGTTGTGGATATTCATTCATTCTAATTCTATGGGTTCTGGAATTCTCTGAGTTGAGCAATGCACCATGCTGGATTGTTGGCATATTTACCTGAAACGACCACACTATTATTAGACTGACAAGTGGGGCACCAACAACAACGAAAAACGAATTCCTGACACAAAATAAACAATACAGGTGGATGGAATTTCAGTTTTTAGAATGATCCAAATCTCTTTTTTTTCTTCTTCTCTCGAAATCACCAAAAAATACACAAAAATAAATGTCCCAAAAGTTCAGGAATATAAATACTTGTTCCTCACTATAAATAGCCTACTTCTCAAGAACTATATTGGATATTAAGTACAAGGTAATAACTCATGTGTAACTGGTGAGAACGTGCAACAAGGACAATTGGGGGAAAAAAGTCCATTCACTAACGGCATCTTCTGGCCTCATTCACCTGGCATCCTATTCACCATGATTGATTTAATGTTGAATGAATAGAAAGTACGTTTCAATACGTGCCCATTGTCTTCACGTCCATTGACAAAGCAAAAAATAGTTGACCAATCAGGGTTTTTCCAGAATAGTGGCTGCGGCAGGACAACTCTGTCATTACACAGCGGGCTAAGTCCTAACCAGGATCATAAGGTAGGTCAAACTCTGAACTTCCATTTTTATACTGTTATAACTCAACAATCAGTTGACCTAGTCGTATATGTGCTATTAGTGCTGAGACACTACACTGTGATGACACAACTTGATACAACCTAACACCCATTACAGACTGATATTTATACAGATCAATCCTGCGTAAGACATGGGCAGAATTTAAATCTGTAGTCCTTCGCAGTCATCTCTCTGAAACTTCCTTGTGCGCCTATGACTCTCGTCAATACGGTAGCTTGTACTGTAGAAGCAATATAACTATTGATGGCAACAAGAGGCTAAAATAGTGTCTTTAAACTCAAATTGCGTACAAAAACAAACCATTTTGAAGTATTTGTGACAGATTTTAACAATAATGTCAGAACAGGTCATCTGAAAAGTGCATCGATCGACTTTAGCCCAGTGTATCCTCTTTGGTTAAAAATAGTCTCTCGCCAAATTTGACGGTGGTTGTTTGAAAAGGAATGGATTTGATTGGACGGAGCCTTGAACTGACTTGCTAACATTTTCAGCTGTCAACCACAGTTAAAGTTTAAGGGTAGGTTGATCCACCTCCCGTCATACACTATATGCTGATTCTATTGTACAATATATTATACAGATCTCCACCCGGACGTCGTTTGTGGAATTATGAGTAGGCTACATTGGAAAGCTAGCAATTTAGCTATAACTACGAATTAAGCTCGCTTTAATAGCTAACTAACTGTTGTATCTCGCCTATAACTTGACGTGGGGCAGGTGATCAGGTTATTCATGTGGTTTTGTGTGAACTTTGTGAAGAGGACAATGTTGCAGCAATGGCTGACATTGAACAAGATGCATTGTTACATTCTAATTGACACAAAATTGCAACTAGCAATCTTGTATGCATGACCTGGTAACATGTTAAAAATAGCTAATTACCAAATTGCATGAAAAAACAACAACCATGTTAATTTACCTGATGAATTAATAATATTTTAATATGCCAAAGAAAATTCACTTGAAAATGCCTGGTTAAAATGTGAAGTATTACACCGACCTCTCCCCATCTCTACCCCAGGTGAGATTCGTAGACCTAGTATAATGGCAGAGGCTGTGGCCAATGTTGCCCGGAGGGTCAATGCAACCGTGGAGGAAGAGAAAGATACTCTGGGTAAGTTCATTCAATCCTTTCATTTAATTCATGTCTTCGTTATTATTCTACAATGTAGAAAATAGTAATAAAATACACCTCCTCCTTCAAGGGTTTTTCTTTATTTTTTTAAAACTATTTTCTACATTATAGAATAATAGTGAAGACATCAAAACTATGAAATAACACATATGGAATCATGTAGCAACCAAAGAAGTGTTAAACAAATTCAAAATATATTTTAGATTTTAGTTTCTTCAAGTAGCCAACCTTTGCCTTGATGACAGCTTTGCACACTCTTGGCGTTCTCTCAACCATCTTCATGAGGAATGCTTGTTTAACACTTTTTTTGGTTACTACATCATTCCATATGTGTTATTTCATAGTTTTGATGTCTTAACTATTATTCTACAATGTAGAAAATAGTACAAATAAAGAAAAACCATTGAAGGAGTAGGTGTGTCCAAACTTTTGACTGGTACGGTATATTATTATTTTTTGTCTAATTTTCATTGTCGGTCATAAAAGACTGTAAAAACACCAGTAAATCAGCTCCAAGTGATTTTAATCGAAGAAATCTGTCCCCAATTATTCCAACGCATAGCAGAAAGACACGTGATCGTATACAAATGTAAGCAAGGTTTGTAAGGATTATGTTTTATTTATTTTACAAGGCAAGTCAGTTAAGAACAAATTCTTATTTTCAATGACTGCCTAGGAACAGTGTGTTAACTGCATGTTCAGGGGCAGAACGACAGATTTGTACCTTGTCAGCTCTGGGATTTGAACTTGCAACCTTCCGGTTACAAGCCTAACGCTCTAACCACTAGGCTACCCTAGTCAAACATTATATCTGTTTAGGCTTCTTGCAGTCAATTTGCAGTCTACAAATGATTTGTAATCATGTTCCGGCCCCCCCGACCATCCACTCCAGGAGAAATCAGCCTGCAGTTGAATGTAGTTGATGATCCCTGATCTACAAGTATATCCAGGTTGTTGAGTCTTACTACTTTCGGCCAGCAGATGGCAGTAATGTGTTACCTAAAGCTCTCTCCTTCCAGGATGATATTATGTTGTCCTCTCAGCCTGACTAGTTCTAGAACTTAATTGCATATTTGACATAAGAACCAGAGGGTTGCAGTGGCGTTAGATTTGAGCAAGGTATGACTGTGTCACGCCCTGACCTGAGTATTCTTTGTTTTCTTCATATATTTTGGATAGGTCAGGGTGTGACGAGGGTAGTATGTGTGTTTTTGTCTCAGCCAGGGTTTTTGTAGGTTTATGGGGTTGTTTACGTTCTAGGGTCTTATATGTCTATGGTTGCCTAGAGTGGTTCTCAATTAGAGGCAGCTGTTTACCGTTGTCTCTGATTGGGAACCATATTTAGGCAGCCATATTCCTTGGGTTATTTTGTGGGTTATCGTCTATGTGATGTTGCGTGTTGACAGCGCTCAGTGTTGACAGCGCTCAGTGTTGACAGCGCTCAGTGTTGACAGCGCTCAGTGTTGATAGCGCTCAGTGTTGATAGCGCTCAGTGTTGACAGCGCTCAGTGTTGACAGCGCTCAGTGTTGACAGCGCTCAGTGTTGATAGCGCTCAGTGTTGATAGCGCTCAGTGTTGATAGAGGTCACGGTTGTTTAGTGGTCTTTCGTCTTACATTAAAAGTATGTCTTCACATCACGCTGCGCTTTGGTCTCCTCACTACGACGATCGGGACAGACTGTAAAGTTTATTTTGAAATAACCTCTTTCAATATAATACTAATCTTCTTCAGCTCTAAGCCATGCTTTCTCATATATGCATCCCAAATGGCACCCTATTCCCTATGTAGTACACTACTTTTGAACAGAGCCCTATGGGCCCTGGTCAAAAGTAGTGCACTAAATAGGGAATAGGGTGCCATTTGGGATGTAACCATGGCCACTCCTAATTGTTATCCTTTATTTCTTTAGATCTGTCAAACTGCAAACTGATCAGTTTCCCAGACGGCGTATTCAGGGTCCTCAACAGCGTTGCAGAGAAGATACACATCGTCACGTTGGCTGACAATGAGATGAAGGGAGTTACAAGCAAATTTTTCAAAACCTTCACTCAATTGAGAGGTAGCTATGCATGCGTACTCTCCCCCCTAACTTAACATGTTTTAGTGGAGGGGCCTTTTATATAACACTATCACAAGTTATCAGATTGATAGCTTTAAAGCCTTTATCTTTAAGGTAGCACACATCTTTGCATAGCAGCCTAACAGTAGCCTGGGGCCAGTATAGCAGCCTAACAGTAGCCTGGGGCCAGTATAGCAGCCTAACACTAGCCTGGGGCCAGTATAGCAGCCTAACACTAGCCTGGGGCCAGTATAGCAGCCTAACACTAGCCTGGGGCCAGTATAGCAGCCTAACACTAGCCTGGGGCCAGTATAGCAGCCTAACACTAACACTAGCCTGGGGCCAGTATAGCAGCCTAACACTAGCCTGGGGCCAGTATAGCAGCCTAACAGTAGCCTGGGGCCAGCATAGCAGCCTAACACTAGCCTGGGGCCAGCATAGCAGCCTAATAGTAGCCTGGGGCCAGCATAGCAGCCTAACACTAGCCTGGGGCCAGTATAGCAGCCTAACAGTAGCCTGGGGCCAGTATAGCAGCCTAACACTAGCCTGGGGCCAGCATAGCAGCCTAACAGTAGCCTGGGGCCAGCATAGCAGCCTAACACTAGCCTGGGGCCAGTATAGCAGCCTAACACTAGCCTGGGGCCAGCATAGCAGCCTAACAGTAGCCTTGGGGCCAGCATAGCAGCCTAACAGTAGCCTGGGGCCAGCATAGCAGCCTAACAGTAGCCTGGGGCCAGCATAGCAGCCTAACAGTAGCCTGGGGCCAGCATAGCAGCCTAACAGTAGCCTGGGGCCAGCATAGCAGCCTAACAGTAGCCTGGGGCCAGCATAGCAGCCTAACAGTAGCCTTGGGGCCACCATAGCAGCCTAACAGTAGCCTTGGGGCCAGCATAGCAGCCTAATAGTAGCCTGGGGCCAGCATAGCAGCCTAACAGTAGCCTGGGGCCAGCATAGCAGCCTAACAGTAGCCTGGGGCCAGCATAGCGGCCTAACAGTAGCCTGGGGCCAGCATAGCAGCCTAACAGTAGCCTGGGGCCAGCATAGCAGCCTAACAGTAGCCTGGGGCCAGCCGAGCAGCCTAACAGTAGCCTTGGGGCCAGCATAGCAGCCTAACAGTAGCCTGGGGCCAGCATAGTAGCCTAACAGTGGCCATCATGGCAGCCTAACAGTGGCCAGCATAGTAGCCTAACAGTAGCCTGGGGCCAGCATAGTAGCCTGGGGCCAGCATAGCAGCCTAACAGTAGTCAGCACCTTATGGAATTGTCATTGGCTTGGCAATGACAGAATGGAAATAGGCAAGAGCACAAACAGATCTGGGACCAGGTTAGCCTAGTACACCAATATTTGACTGAATGTGTTGAATCTGTGCAAGGAATATTCAGGTATGTTAGCTGGTGATTTAGCGATAATTTCCTATATATTTTCAGAACTGGACTTGCACGGCAATGTGATCACTAAACTGCCAGATGTAGTTGGGGAGCTGGAACATCTGACCAGCATCAACTTGGCCAACAACAAGTTGTCTGTCTTCCCCGAGAGACTGACGCAGATCCAGTCTCTGGAAAGAATCAACCTGGAAGGGAATGACATCACTGGTAAGATGGAGTCAGTGCTGCGTTCCCATTCTCTACCCTTCTTCCGAGGATTTAAATGCATTAGATTAGTGTTAGAATTGGATGGAGGAAGTTAATACCATTAGATTGGTGTTAGAATTGGATGGAGGAAGTTAATGCCATTAGATTGGTGTTAGAATTGGATGGAGGAAGTTAATACCATTAGATTGGTGTTAGAATTGGATGGAGGAAGTTAATACCATTAGATTGGTGTTAGAATTGACTGGAGGAAGTTAATACCATTAGATTGGTGTTAGAATTGACTGGAGGAAGTTAATACCATTAGATTGGTGTTAGAATTGACTGGAGGAAGTTAATACCATTAGATTGGTGTTAGAATTGGATGGAGGAAGTTAATACCATTAGATTGGTGTTAGAATTGACTGGAGGAAGTTAATACCATTAGATTGGTGTTAGAATTGGATGGAGGAAGTTAATACCATTAGATTGGTGTTAGAATTGACTGGAGGAAGTTAATACCATTAGATTGGTGTTAGAATTGACTGGAGGAAGTTAATACCATTAGATTGGTGTTAGAATTGACAGGAGGGAGTTAATACCATTAGATTGGTGTTAGAATTGACTGGAGGAAGTTAATACCATTAGATTGGTGTTAGAATTGGATGGAGGAAGTTAATACCATTAGATTGGTGTTAGAATCGGCTGGAGGAAGTTAATACCATTAGATTGGTGTTAGAATTGACTGGAGGAAGTTAATACCATTAGATTGGTGTTAGAATTGACTGGAGGAAGTTAATACCATTAGATTGGTGTTAGAATTGGATGGAGGAAGTTAATACCATTAGATTGGTGTTAGAATCGGCTGGAGGAAGTTAATACCATTATATTGGTGTTAGAATTGACTGGAGGAAGTTAATACCATTAGATTGGTGTTAGAATCGGCTGGAGGAAGTTAATACCATTAGATTGGTGTTAGAATTGACTGGAGGAAGTTAATACCATTAGATTGGTGTTAGAATTGACTGGAGGAAGTTAATACCATTAGATTGGTGTTAGAATCGGCTGGAGGAAGTTAATACCATTAGATTGGTGTTAGAATTGGATGGAGGAAGTTAATACCATTAGATTGGTGTTAGAATTGACAGGAGGAAGTTAATACCATTAGATTGGTGTTAGAATTGACTGGAGGAAGTTAATACCATTAGATTGGTGTTAGAATTGGATGGAGGAAGTTAATACCATTAGATTGGTGTTAGAATTGACTGGAGGAAGTTAATACCATTAGATTGGTGTTAGAATTGATTGGAGGAAGTTAATACCATTAGATTGGTGTTAGAATCGGCTGGAGGAAGTTAATACCATTAGATTGGTGTTAGAATCGGCTGGAGGAAGTTAATACCATTAGATTGGTGTTAGAATCGGCTGGAGGAAGTTAATACCATTAGATTGGTGTTAGAATCGACTGGAGGAAGTTAATACCATTAGATTGGTGTTAGAATTGACTGGAGGAAGTTAATACCATTAGATTGGTGTTAGAATTGACTGGAGGAAGTTAATACCATTAGATTGGTGTTAGAATCGGCTGGAGGAAGTTAATACCATTAGATTGGTGTTAGAATCGACTGGAGGAAGATAATACCATTAGATTGGTGTTAGAATTGACTGGAGGAAGTTAATACCATTAGATTGGTGTTAGAATCGACTGGAGGAAGTTAATACCATTAGATTGGTGTTAGAATCGGCTGGAGGAAGTTAATACCATTAGTTTAAATCCGATGGAGGAAGTTAATACCATTAGATGGTGAGAAGTGGAGAAGTTAATACCATTGGAGAATCAGGAACCAGCCATTAGATGGTGTTAGTCTCTGGAGAACATTCCATTGGCTCTTTCTCAAATGTCAAAAAAAAAATACCATTAGTGTCTTCTCCTGACTGTCTCCCACAGACGTCCCCATGGAAGAGTTAAGGCCATTCAGCTTGGTGTGTCAACCTGGAAGTCAAACCCTTTTGGACAACAACTTGTTAACTGCCATTCAACAAGATTGGTGTTAAACCTTGACTGAAATTCAAACTACAACAGACAACTAAGAGCTTGTCTTCTTAGAAGATGGAGGAGTTTATCCACACCTTGGTGTTAGAATTGATTGGAGGAAGTTAATACCATTAGATTGGTGTTAGAATCGGCTGGAGGAAGTTAATACCATTAGATTGGTGTTAGAGGAAGTTAATACCATAGTACAATTGAGGAAGTTAATACCATTAGATTGGTGTTAGAATTCAATTGGAGGAAGTTAATACCTCTATTTCATAACAGTTTTCCCCCATCAGATTGGTGTAATGGAACTATCTAACTTGAGGACTCCAGACCAGAACTCCATTAGATTGGTGTTAGAATCGACTCCAGACCAGAACCATTAGCCTTCTGTTAGAATTGCTGGAGGAAGTTAATACCATTACTGAAAGTCCATTTGAGTTGGTGTTAGTTCAGAGATGACTAGATTGGTGTTTACACTTTTGCGGAAGTTAGATGCACCATTAGATTGGTGTTAGAATCAGTGTTTTCATCTGGAGGAAGTTATACCATTAGATTGGTGTTAGAATCCTGGAGGAAGTTAATCCATTAGATTGGTGAGATGCTGGAGGAAGATCCCTCCTTAGTTGGTGTTAGGACAACTAAAGTTAATCCATTAGATTGGTGTTAGATGACTGTCCCTCCTTGTAGAGGTGGAAACTAAATAATACCATTAATTGGTGTTAGATGCTGTCCGAAGTTAATACCTTAGTGGTGTTAGAGGACAACTAAATTAATACCATTAGATTGGTGTTAGATGCTGTCCCTCCATTAGTGGTGTTAGAACAACTAAATCAATCCATTAGATTGGTGTTAGATGCTGTCCCTCCTTGTGGTGTTAGAACAACTGGAAATTAATACCATTAATTGGTGTTAGATCGGCTGGAGGAAGTTAATACCATTAGATTGGTGTTAGATGCTGTCCCTCACTGGAGGAAGTTAATACCATTAGAGATGTTGAATCCCTCCTTGTGTGGTGACAACTAAAAGTTAATCCATTAGATTGGTGTTAGATGCTGTCTGGAGGAAGTTAATACCATTAGATTGGGACAACCAAATCAATCCATTAGTTGGTGTTAGAATCACTGGAGGAAGTTACCCATTTTGGTGCTTCACATGCGAGGACTGTTTAATCCGTTAGAAAACAAAGAATAAATATTTTTATTCAAACCAGCCATTTGATCTTTTAGTCTCTTGTGAACATTCATTGGCTCTTTCTCAAATGTCAAAAAAAAAAAAAGTGTCTTCTCCTCATGTCTCCCACAGACGTCCCCATGGAAGAGTTGCAGGCCATGTCAGCTCTGAAGTGTGTCAACCTGAAGTCAAACCCTTTGGACAACAACTTGTTAACTGCCATTCAACAATTCCCTCAAACCTTTGAAATTCAAACTACAACAGACAACTAAGAGCTTGTCTTCTTCTAAGATGGACAGTTTATCCCCACCAGATAGGTAGATAATGCTGTGCCTAGACTTTTTAATAGTGCAATTAAGACTCAGAGTTATCTGTTTTCTAGAGCATAACATTTTTCCCCCATCATGTTTGCTGTTTTCAGAGCATGAATACCAGGTTAGAACTCTGAGGCCTTCAGACCAGAACATGAGGCCTCTCCAGACCAGAACTCAGACCAGAACTCATGAGGACCAGGTTATCTGTTTTGCCAGTACTGAAAGTCCATTTGATCTGTTCAGAGATGACTAGATGTTGCTGTTTATCTGTTTTGCAGGTAGCATGAGAGTGCCAGGCTATTACCTAGTACATAGTCATTATTAACAATGGGCCTCAGTGTTTTCATCATCAAAGGAATGCATTAAATGCTACCAGGTTTTTATCTGTTTTCAACCTATCATCCAGGTTAGAGATGCTGTCCCTCCTTCAGAGCATGAATCAATCCAGGTTGGAGAGATCTGTTTTGTGTAGAGCATGAATCAATCCTAATTGGAGAGATGCTGTTTCCTTGTGTAGAGCATGAATCAATCCAGGTTATCCCTCCTTTTCAGGCAACTAAATCAATATTATTATCTGTTTTGTGTAGAGGACATGAATCAATCCAGGTTATGCTGTCCCTCCTTTGTAGAGGACAACTAAATCAATTATTATGCTGTTTTGTGTAGAGGACAACTAAATCAATCCAATTGGAGAGATGCTATCTGTTTTACAGGACATAAATAATCCAGGTTATGCTATCCCTGTTTTCAGAGGACATAAATACCAGGTTATTATCTGTTTTCAGAGCATGAATACCAGGTTATTATCTGTTTTCAGAGCATGAATCAATCAGGAGAGATGCTGTTTTCAGAGCATGAAGACCAAATTATCTGTTTTCAGACCCACATTGAAGACCAGGTTATCTGTTTTCATTTAGCAAAGAATAAATAGGTTATTCTGTTTTGAGCATGAAGACCAGGTTATCTGTTTTCAAATGAGCATGAATATAGGTTATTATCTGTTTTCAGGGCATGAAATGTAAATGGGTTTATCTTTTAAGTTTTCAGAGCATGAAGACCAGGTTAAATATCTGTTTTCAGAGCATGATCGCCCACCAGATAGGTTATAACTGTTTTAGAGCATGAAGACCAGGTTATCTGTTTTCAGAGCATGAATACCAGGTTATTATCTGTTTTCAGAGCATGAAGACCAGGTTATCTGTTTTCAGAGCATGAAGACCAGGTTATCTGTTTTCAGAGCATGAATACCAGGTTATTATCTGTTTTCAGAGCATGAAGACCAGGTTATTATCTGTTTTCAGAGCATGAATACCAGGTTATTATCTGTTTTCAGAGCATGAAGACCAGGTTATTATCTGTTTTCAGAGCATGAAGACCAGGTTATTATCTGTTTTCAGAGCATGAAGACCAGGTTATTATCTGTTTTCAGAGCATGAAGACCAGGTTATTATCTGTTTTCAGAGCATGAAGACCAGGTTATTATCTGTTTTCAGAGCATGAATACCAGGTTATTATCTGTTTTCAGAGCATGAATAAGTGTATGATATTTATTTTATTTGCATTTGCAGTCTGTAAGATTGCCCTAAAGCACCATGGGTCTCTGGTCAAAAGCAGTGCACTATTTAGGGAATAGGGTGCCATTTGGGACCTATACAGGTGGTGAAAGGTCATGCCATGGACATAAGACATAAGCATGGTCTTAATTGGTCGAACTCTAACCACCAGTCAGCTCCATCGGTTTCTGTTGGAATGAAGAGGGACTCAAAAAGCCCTGACATTTAGGCCAGCTGACGCTGTTATATTGTATATCTACTACATTATGGAGGGAACTGGTGTCACGTTCTGACCTTAGTTCTTTTATTTATGTCTTTGTTTTAGTATGGTCAGGGCGTGAGTTGGGTGGGTTGTCTATGTTCCTTTTTCTATGTTTTAGGATTTCTGTGTTTGGCCTGGTATGGTTCTCAATCAGAGGCAGCTGTCAATCGTTGTCCCTGATCGAGAACCATACTTAGGTAGCCTGGTTGTCCCTGACTGAGAACCATACTTAGGTAGCCTGGTTGTCCCTGACTGAGAACCATACTTAGGTAGCCTGTTTGTCCCTGGTTGCCTGTTTGTCCCTGATTGAGAACCATACTTAGGTAGCCTGGTTTCACTTTTGAGTTGTGTGTGATTGTTTTCTGTGTTGTCCCTGACTGAGAACCAGACATGACTGTTTTGTGAACCATCTTAGGCAGCCTGGTTGTCCAGACATGACTGTGTTGTGTCTACACCAGACATGACTGTGTTGTGTCTACACCAGACATGACTGTGTTGTGTCTACATCAGACAGGACTGTGTTGTGTCTACACCAGACAGGACTGTGTTGTGTCTACACCAGACAGGACTGTGTTGTGTCTACACCAGACATGACTGTGTTGTGTCTACACCAGACAGGACTGTGTTGTGTCTACCACCAGACAGGACTGTGTTGTGTCTACACCAGACAGGACTGTGTTGTGTCTACACCAGACAGGACTGTTTCGTTCATTCTTCGTTGTTGTTTTGTTTAGTGTTCTTATGATAATAAATGATCAATATGGACACTTACCACGCTGCATTTTGGTCCTCCTCTCCTTCCACCAACAACGGCCGTTACAACTGGGCATCAAAACACATACCAAGCAAGGACAGTAATGTGTTGTATTTAGACTAGCCTCTGATCTAGTTGTCTTATACAGCAGTAGGGATCAGGGACTTACAAAGAAGTGGTAGGACTCTACAGCAGAGAGATTAGGTTAGGCTACCAAGGACCAATTATAGCTTTCTCAAAGTCTAAATTCACCCGCGTACTGTGCTATATTTAACTGTGCAGTTATTGTAACATTGAAGGTAGTTCCTTGTTCACCGACTAACACAGAGCCTTATAGACTTGCCCCCCTTCTGTTGTCACACAGACACACACACACAGACACGCACAGACACACAGATCAAGCCTGACGTCACCAACCCCTGCGTTGCCATGGCCATAAGAGGAGCACATGCCTCCTGCTCACACTCTCCTTCACACTCCTACCAACGGTCTTAACCTACTAGTTAACCTGCATGACGAGGCGATGGGCTTCCCATTGTCTACTCCTACAGGCAGTACAGGAAGTACGCCCACTAGCAGCAGTACCAAGAAGCAGACTGAACAAAATAAGGCAGTAGACATGAGCTTCACCATCGAGGAGAGGGGCAAGCCCAACACACTGGACTACAGGGTGTTCTTCAGTGAGTAACCAGCTCTTTCAATACATCACTATATAGTTTGGTAATGAACTAGCTTAGTGGTGGTAGCTACACAGCTTGACATGTACACACTACAGTATGGCTCTCATGCTACAGTATAGGCATCTACAGTATGTCTCTCATGCTACAGTATAGGCATCTACAGTATGTCTCTCATGCTACAGTATAGGCATCTACAGTATGTCTCATGCTACAGTATAGGCATCTACAGTATGTCTCTCATGCTACAGTATAGGGATCTACAATAGGCATCTACAGTATGTCTCTCATGCTACAGTATAGGGATCTACAGTATGTCTCTCATGCTACAGTATAGGGATCTACAGTAAGTCTCATGCTACAATATAGACATCTACAGTATCTCTCATGCTACAGTATAGGCATCTACAGTATGTCTCTCATGCTACAGTATAGGCATCTACAGTATGTCTCTCATGCTACAGTATAGGCATCTACAGTATGTCTCATGCTACAATATAGGCATCTACAGTATGTCTCTCATGCTACAGTATAGGGATCTACAGTATGTCTCTCATGCTACAGTATAGGGATCTACAGTATGTCTCTCATGCTACAGTATAGGCATCTACAGTATGTCTCATGCTACAGTATAGGCATCTACAGTATGTCTCTCATGCTACAGTATAGGCATCTACAGTATGTCTCATGCTACAGTATAGGCATCTACAGTATGTCTCTCATGCTACAGTATAGGGATCTACAGTATGTCTCTCATGCTACAGTATAGGGATCTACAGTATGTCTCTCATGCTACAGTATAGGGATCTACAGTATGTCTCTCATGCTACAGTATAGGGATCTACAGTATGTCTCTCATGCTACAGTATAGGCATCTACAGTATGTCTCTCATGCTACAGTATAGGCATCTACAGTATGTCTCTCATGCTACAGTATAGGGATCTACAATAGGCATCTACAGTATGTCTCTCATGCTACAGTATAGGCATCTACAGTATGTCTGTATGTGAGTTGAGGAGTTCCATGTTGGCGTAAGTCCCCCAACGTTACTGTTCATTAATAATCAGGTCGTTTGAAGTTACTGCAATGCATTAGTACAGTAGAATGTTTCTGATATACTGTGCAATCATCACTGTCTCTCTACACAGGAAATACTGAGGGAAAATACATCTCTCCATTCCATGACATACCAATGTATGCAGATGAAGCTCAGGTGTGTGTGTGTGTGTGTGTGTGTGTGTGTGTGTGTGTGTGTGTGTGTGTGTGTGTGTGTGTGTGTGTGTGTGTGTGTGTGTGTGTGTGTGTGTGTGTGTGTGTGTGATTAATCAACAATCATTATTTAATTGTGTTTTTCAACATAAATGTGGTGATATCTGAAACATTGGTTATTTCCTCCAACAGAACATCTTCCATGCTGTTGTTGAGGTACCCAGATGGACCAATGCAAAGATGGAGGTTTGTTTCACTACTTGTCTTGTGGTCGTATGATCCTTTGTTAGCCTCTGTGTACGACACCTTGAAAGAAGCTCTGCTGAGACAGAGGTGAAGTTCTCGCTCCTCTCCAATTAGAATGAGCAGTATGGTTTTATGCTTACTATTTATTCAGTATTCTATTGCAAACGCATAGTAAACAGGTACAGAGGCATCCGTCACTTAATATCTCCGTTCGTTGGATTCAGGTGAATGTTGTATTGTTTTCCTCAGATTGCCACCAAAGATCCTCTAAATCCATTGAAGCAAGACATCAAGAAGGGGAACCTCCGTTATGTGGCCAACGTGTTTCCACACAAAGGATACATCTGGAACTATGGGCAAGTTAACATCTGGCAAGTTAACCAGGAGTGGAATATCTCCCTCAGGCAAGCCATCCCCTCAGGCAAGTTAAAGGGGTGGACCATCTCCTCAGGCAAGTTAAAGGGGTGGACCATCTCCCTCAGGCAAGTTAAAGGGGTGGACCATCTCCCTCAGGCAAGTTAAAGGGGTGGACCAAGGCAAGTTAAAGTGGTGGAACATCTCCCTCAGGCAAGTTAAAGGGGTGGACTACCTCCCTCAGGCAAGTTAAAGGGGTGGACCATCTCCCTCAGGCAAGTTAAAGGGGTGGACCATCTCCCTCAGGCAAGTTAAAGGGGTGGACCATCTCCCTCAGGCAAGTTAAAGGGTGGGCCATCTCCCTCAAAGTTAAAGGGGTGGACCATCTCCCTCAGGCAAGTTAAAGGGGTGGACTACCTCCCCTCAGGCAAGTTAAAGGGGTGGACCATCTCCCTCAGGCAAGTTAAAGGGTGGACCATCTCCCTCAGGCAAGTTAAAGGGTGGACCATCTCCCTCAGGCAAGTTAAAGGGGTGGACCATCTCCCTCAGGCAAGTTAAATCTCCCTCAGGGGGGGTGGACCATCTCCCTCAGGCAAGTTAACCAGGAGTGGAACATCTCCCTCAGGCAAGTTAACCAGGAGTGGAATATCTCCCTCAGGCAAGTTAAAGGGGTGGACCATCTCCCTCAGGCAAGTTAAAGGGGTGGACCATCTCCCTCAGGCAAGTTAAAGGGGTGGACCATCTCCCTCAGGCAAGTTAAAGGGGTGGACCATCTCCCTCAGGCAAGTTAAAGGGGTGGACCATCTCCCTCAGGCAAGTTAAAGGGGTGGAACATCTCCCTCAGGCAAGTTAAAGGGGTGGACCATCTCCCTCAGGCAAGTTAAAGGGGTGGACCATCTCCCTCAGGCAAGTTAACCAGGGGTGGAATATCTCCCTCAAAGGGGTGGACCATCTCCCTCAGGCAAGTTAAAGGGGTGGACCATCTCCCTCAGGCAAGTTAACCAGGGGTGGACCATCTCCCTCAGGCACCAGGAGTGGAACATCTCCCTCTGGCAAGTTAGGGGTGGACCATCTCCCTCAGGCAAGTTAAAGGGGTGGACCATCTCCCTCAGGCAAGTTAAAGGGGTGGACCATCTCCCTCAGGCAAGTTAAAGGGGTGGACCATCTCCCTCAGGCAGGCCATCTCCCTCAGGCATTAAAGGGGTGGACCATCTCCCTCAGGCAAGTTAAAGGGGTGGACCATCTCCCTCAGGCAAGTTAAAGGGGTGGACCATCTCCCTCAGGCAAGTTAAAGGGGTGGACCATCTCCCTCAGGCAAGTTAAAGGGGTGGACCATCTCCTCAGGCAAGTTAAAGGGGTGGACCATCTCCCTCAGGCAAGTTAAAGGGGTGGACCATCTCCTCCCTCAGGCAAGTTAAAGGGGTGGACCATCTCCCTCAGGCAAGTTAACCAGGGTGGAACATCTCCCTCAGGCAAGTTAAAGGGGTGGACTATCTCCCTCAGGCAAGTTAAAGGGTGGACCATCTCCCTCAGGCAAGTTAAAGGGGTGGACCATCTCCCTCAGGCAAGTTAAAGGGGTGGACTATCTCCCTCAGGCAAGTTAAAGGGGTGGACCATCTCCTCAGGCAAGTTAAAGGGGTGGACCATCTCCCTCAGGCAAGTTAAAGGGGTGGACCATCTCCCTCAGGCAAGTTAAAGGGGTGGACCATCTCCCCAGGCAAGTTAAAGGGGTGGACTACCTCCCTCAGGCAAGTTAAAGGGGTGGACCATCTCCTCAGGCAAGTTAAAGGGGTGGACCATCTCCCTCAGGCAAGTTAAAGGGGTGGACCATCTCCCTCAGGCAAGTTAAAGGGTGGACCATCTCCCTCAGGCAAGTTAAGGGGTGGACCATCTCCCTCAGGCAAGATAAAGGGGTGGACTAAGGCAAGGGGTGGAACATCTCCCTCAGGCAAGTTAAAGGGGTGGACCATCTCTCCCTCAGGCAAGTTAAAGGGGTGGACCATCTCCCCTCAGGCAAGTTAAAGGGGTGGACCATCTCCCTCAGGCAAGTTAAAGGGGGTGGACCATCTCTCTCAGGCAAGTTAAAGGGGTGGACCATCTCCCTCAGGCAAGTTAAAGGGGTGGACCATCTCCCTCAAGTTAAAGGGGTGGACCATCTCCCTCAGGCAAGTTAAAGGGGTGGACCATCTCCCTCAGGCAAGTTAAAGGGGTGGACCATCTCCCTCAGGCAAGTTAAAGGGGTGGACCATCTCCCTCAGGCAAGTTAAAGGGGTGGACCATCTCCCTCAGGCAAGTTAACCAGGGTGGACCATCTCCCTGGAAAGGGGTGGGCCATCTCCCTCAGGCAAGTTAAAGGGGTGGACCATCTCCCTCAGGGTGGACCATCTCCCTCAGGCAAGTTAAAGGGGTGGACCATCTCCCTCAGGCAAGTTAAAGGGGTGGACCATCTCCCCTCAGGCAAGGGGTGGACCATCTCCCTCAGGCAAGATAAAGTTAAAAAGGGGTGGACCATCTCCCTCAGGCAAGTTAAAGGGGTGGAACACCTCCTCAGGCAAGTTAAAGGGGTGGACCATCTCCCTCAGGCAAGTTAAAGGGGTGGACCATCTCCCTCAGGCAAGATAAAGGGTGGACTACCTCCCTCAGGCAAGTTAAAGGGGTGGACCATCTCCCTCAGGCAAGTTAAAGGGGTGGACAAGTTAAAGGGGTGGACCATCTCCCTCAGGCAAGTGGACCATCTCCCTCAGGCAAGTTAAAGATCTCCCTCATTAAAGGGGTGGACCATCTCCCTCAGGCAAGTTAAAGGGGTGGAACATCTCCCTCAGGCAAGTTAAAGGGGTGGACCATCTCCCTCAGGCAAGTTAAAGGGGTGGACCATCAGGCAATTAAATGATCTCCCTCAAGCATCTAAGGGGTGGACCATCTCCCTCAGGCAAGTTAAAGGGGTGGACCATCTCCCTCAGGCAAGTTAAAGGGGTGGACCATCTCCCTCAGAAGTTAAAGGGGTGAATCTCCCTCAGGCATTAAAGGGGTGGACCATCTCCCTCAGGCAAGTTAAAGGGGTGGACCATCTCCCTCAGGCAAGTTAAAGGGGTTTATGAATGATTTGGACCATCTCCCTCAGAAGCATCTATAACAGGGGTGGACCATCTATTAATGATTTCCCTGAAGCATCTAAAGGGGTGGACCATCTGAAGCATCTAAAGGGGGACCATTATGAATGATTTCTGAAGCATCTATAAAGGGGTTCTCCCTCAGGCAAGTTAAAGGGGTGGACCATCTCCCTCAGAAGTAAAGGGGTGGACCATCTCCCTCAGGCAAGTTAAAGGGGTGGACCATCTCCCTCAATGATTTATGAAGCATCTATAGGGGTTCTCCCCTCATGAATGATTTAACCAGGAAGCATCTCCCTATAGGGGGCAAGTTAAAGGGTGAATGATTTGGACCATCTCCCTCAGGCAAGCATCTTAAAGGGGTGGACCATCTCCCTCAGGGTTCTATGGGGTGGACCATCTCCCTCATGAAAGGGGTGGACCATTCCCTCAGGCAAGTTAAAGGGGTGGACCATCTCCCTCAGGCAAGTTAAAGGGGTGGACCATCTCCCTCATGAATCTCCCTCAGATTTATGGCAAATTAAAGGGGTGGACATCTCCCTATAAAGGGTTTCCCTCATGAATGATTTAAAGGGGTGGAAGCATTTATAGGGGTGGACCATCTAGGCAAGAATGATTTATGAAGCATTAAAGGGGTGGACTATAGGGGGGGTTTATGAATGATTTAAGTGAAGCATCTCCCTCATAGGGGTGGACCATCTCCCTCAGGCAAGTTAAAGGGGTGGACCATCTCCCTCAGGCAAGTTAAAGGGGTGAATGATTTCCCTCAGGCATGAAGCATCTATAGGGGGACCATTTATGAATGATTTATGAAGGCAAGTCAGTTAAGAACATTTTATAGGGGTTTATGAATGATTTATGAAGCATCTATAGGGGTTTATCTCCCTCAGAATGATTTATGAAGCATCTCCCTCAGGCAAGTAGGGACCATCTCCCTCAGGCAAGTTAAAGGGGTGGACCATCTTATTAAAGGGGTTTATGAATGATTTATCTCCCTCAGAAGCATCTATAGGGGTGGACTATTATGAATGATTTATCTCCCTCAGAAGCATCTCCCTCATAGGGGTTTATGAATGATTTATGAAGCATTTATAGGGGTTTATGACCATGATTAACAGGGGTGGATGAAGCCATCTAGGCAAGTTAAAGGGGTGGAACATTTATGAAGCATTATAGGGGTTTATGAATGATTTATGAAGCATCTATAGGGGTTTATGAATGATTTATGAAGCATCTTATTAGGGGTTTATGAATGATTTATGAAGCATCTATTTATGAAGCATCTATAGGGGTTTATGAATGATTTATGAAGCATCTATAGGGGTTTATGAATGATTTCTGAAGCATCTATAGGGGTTTATGAATGATTTCTGAAGCATCTATAGGGGTTTATGAATGATTTATGAAGCATCTATAGGGGTTTATGAATGATTTATGAAGCATTTATAGGGGTTTATGAATGATTTATGAAGCATCTATAGGGGTTTATGAATGATTTATGAAGCATCTATAGGGGTTTATGAATGATTTATGAAGCATCTATAGGGGTTTATGAATGATTTATGAAGCATCTATAGGGGTTTATGAATGATTTATGAAGCATCTATAGGGGTTTATGAATGATTTATGAAGCATCTATAGGGGTTTATGAATGATTTATGAAGCATCTATAGGGGTTTATGAATGATTTATGAAGCATCTATAGGGGTTTATGAATGATTTATGAAGCATCTATAGGGGTTTATGAATGATTTATGAAGCATTTATAGGGGTTTATGAATGATTTATGAAGCATCTATAGGGGTTTATGAATGATTTATGAAGCATCTATAGGGGTTTATGAATGATTTATGAAGCATCTATAGGGGTTTATGAATGATTTATGAAGCATCTATAGGGGTTTATGAATGATTTCTGAAGCATCTATAGGGGTTATGAATGATTTATGAAGCATCTATAGGGGTTATGAATGATTTATGAAGCATCTATAGGGGTTATGAATTATTTATGAAGCATCTATAGGGGCTATGAATGATTTCTGAAGCATCTATAGGGGTTATGAATTATTTATGAAGCATCTATATGGGTTATGAATGATTTCTGAAGCATCTATAGGGGTTTATGAATGATTTATTGAGCATCTATAGGGGTTATGAATGATTTATGAAGCATCTATAGGGGTTATGAATGATTTATGAAGCATCTATAGGGGTTATGAATGATTTATGAAGCATCTATAGGGGTTATGAATGATTTCTGAAGCATCTATAGGGGTTATGAATGATTTATGAAGCATCTATAGGGGTTATGAATGATTTATGAAGCATCTATAGGGGTTATGAATGATTTATGAAGCATCTATAGGGGTTATGAATGATTTCTGAAGCATCTATAGGGGTTATGAATGATTTATTGAGCATCTATAGGGGTTTATGAATGATTTATTGAGCATCTATAGGGGTTTATGAATGATTTATTGAGCATCTATAGGGGTTTATGAATGATTTATTGAGCATCTATAGGGGTTTATGAATGATTTATTGAGCATCTATAGGGGTTTATGAATGATTTATTGAGCATCTATAGGGGTTTATGAATGATTTATTGAGCATCTATAGGGGTTATGAATGTTCTATAATGCCTTTTATAAGTTGTGGTTTATTTAAAATAGAACCAGGTTATCAATCACTGTTCTCCCATCTTTATTTATTTCTCAGACATGGGAGGACCCAGGCCATAAAGACGCAGATACAGGATGCTGTGGTGACAATGACCCTATTGACATCTGTGACATAGGATACAAGGTACTGCACTACAACTTTATTGAATGGAGGAAACCTTCTGTTGTTACTCAGTGTGTGTTTTCTGCTTGTCTAAGGAACATGGTTGTGTGAATGTACTGTCTCCATTCATAGTCTTCTAATTTAAATGTTGTCAATCTCATTCTCTTTTTCTCTCTCTCTTTCTCGCTCTCTCTTTCTCTCTTTCTCTCTCGCTCTTTCTCTCTCGCTCTTTCTCTCTCTGGCTCTCTTTCTCTCTCGCTCTTTCTCTCTCTTTCTCTTTCTTTCTCCTTCTCTCTCTTTCTCCTTCTCTCTTCTCTCTTTCTCTCTTTCTCTTCCTCTCTCTCTTTCTCTCTCTCTCCTTCTACTTCTTCTTCATCTCCTCATCTCCCTCTCGTTGTGATTTTGAGGTGTGCTCTCGTGGAGAGGTGATTAAAGTCAAGGTGTTGGGCACTCTGGCTCTGATCGACGAAGGAGAAACAGACTGGAAAGTCATTGTCATCAACATGGAGGATCCAGAGGCCAACAACTTTAACAGTATGAGGACATCTAATACATATTCAGAATGTATTGGGATTTATATAGCGCTTTTTAGAGGCCCTTCAATAGACTAGCATCCTGTCCAGAATGATGTACTTATACGTCAAGCTGCCTCCCGCTACAGAAACAGGAGCCGGTGTCAGTATGTAGTGAGTTGATGGGCCATTCTGACTTGGACAAGGTTACTTACTTTCTTTCAGAGACCTGAAGACGCTGAATGTCTGTCTGATATCTGATCAACAGTTACACAGTAGTGGGTGTTTTTAAATGTGTTTGTGGCTAACCATGGAATACACATCTTCTTCTTGTTATCAATGCAGATATTGATGACGTAAGAAGACTCAAGCCTGGGTATCTGGAAGCTACATTTGAGTGGTTCAAAAAATATAAAGTTCCCGATGGAAAACCTGAGAACCAGTTTGCATTTAACGGAGAGTTCAAGGACAGGGTAAAAATACAGTTTTCACCTGTTTGTTCTGCACAGAAGGCCAACAAGAGCAAAGCCCAATAGCAAGACATTGATATTGACGTCAGTTACTATTGGATTCTTCCTCTAAATCAGGGATGTCAAACATATGGCCCGCAGGCCGAAAGGGGGTCCAATCCGGCTCGCGAGGGGGTCCAATCCAGCCCACGGCTGGTATGAGTAAAATAAACGTGTAGGATAACTAACTCAATATACTTTAAAATGACTCAAACCGAATAGAAACTGTGTAGTAGTGATAATAATCCCCCAAATGAAAACTAGACAGTCAGGAAGCCTGGGAAACTAGACAGTCAGGAAGCCTGGGAAACTAGACAGTCAGGAAGCCTGGGAAACTAGACAGTCAGGAAGCATGGGAAACTAGACAGTCAGGAAGCATGGGAAACTAGACAGTCAGGAAGCATGGGAAACTAGACAGTCAGGAAGCATGGGAAACTAGACAGTCAGGAAGCATGGGAAACTAGACAGTCAGGAAGCATGGGAAACTAGACAGTCAGGAAGCATGGGAAACTAGACTGTCAGGAAGCATGGGAAACTAGACTGTCAGGAAGCATGGGAAACTAGACAGTCAGGAAGCATGGGAAACTAGACAGTCAGGAAGCATGGGAAACTAGACAGTCAGGAAGCATGGGAAACTAGACAGTCAGGAAGCATGGGAAACTAGACAGTCAGGAAGCATGGGAAACTAGACAGTCAGCATGGGAAACTAGACAGTCAGGAAGCATGGGAAACTAGACAGTCAGGAAGCATGGAGAACTAGACAGGAAGCATGGGAAACTAGACAGTCAGCATGGGAAACTAGACAGTCAGGAAGCATGGAGAACTAGACAGTCAGCATGGGAAACTAGACAGTGAGGAATCATGGGAGACTAGACAGTCAGGAAACATGGGAGATTCCTCACTATGGTTAGAGTAACATGGAAATACAACCGGTTTTCAGTGCGGCTCTCCGGACAAAAAAACAATGCTTTGACATCCCTGCTCTAAATCAATTATAGGACAGGTGGCAGAGTAGCCTAGTGGATAGAGCGTTGGACTAGTAACCGGAAGGTTGCCAGTTCAAATCCCGAACTGACAAGGTACAAATCTGTCGTTCTGCCCCTGAACAGGCAGTTAAACCAGGGTTATCATTGTAAATAACAATTTGTTCTTAACTTAAATACTTAAATAAAGGTTAAAAAACAAATGTATACACACAATAGAATAAGACAGTGTATTGCAATCTAAGTACACATTGTCACTCTGGTACATATCAAGGGTGGAATTCAATTCCCATAGTGCACTACTTTTGATGGTCAAAAGAAGTGCACTATAAAGAGACTAGGGTGCCATTTGGCACACAACGTACGTTCTGCTCAGTACAGAGAGTAGTATAGTGGAGGTGTATGCAGAGTTTTATTTTCTTATTTGACATGCCCCCCAGGACTTTGCTCTTAAGACAGTCAAGGAAACTCATGAGTTTTGGAAGGCGCTGATCTCCAAAAAGACCAACGCTGGAGAACTGAACTGGTGAGACTGAGATATAGATTTACAATCTCTGTGTAATATGGCCGTCTGTTAAATAGGCTGTCAGTGATGCGGATGCATTGCTACGAAGACAAGTAACAATTAACAACGATAAAGCAATATAAGACGGTTTAGTTCAGTCAATGGCTTGTTTTTACTAAAATAGTTCTATTTGTGTTTTTACAGAGTCTTCTCAACTAAAACAGTTCTATTTGTGTTTTTACAGAGTCTTCTCAACTAAAACAGTTCTATTTGTGTTTTTACAGTCTTCTCAACTAAAACAGTTATATTTGTGTTTTTACAGAGTCTTCTCAACTAAAACTGTTCTATTTGTGTTTTTACAGAGTCTTCTCAACTAAAACTGTTCTATTTGTGTTTTTACAGAGTCTTCTCAACTAAAACTGTTCTATTTGTGTTTTTACAGAGTCTTCTCAACTAAAACTGTTCTATTTGTGTTTTTACAGAGTCTTCTCAACTAAAACAGTTCTATTTGTGTTTTTACAGAGTCTTCTCAACTAAAACAGTTATATTTGTGTTTTTACAGAGTCTTTTCAACTAAAACAGTTATATTTGTGTTTTTACAGAGTCTTTTCAACTAAAACAGTTATATTTGTGTTTTTACAGAGTCTTTTCAACTAAAACAGTTCTATTTGTGTTTTTACAGAGTCTTCTCAACTAAAACAGTTCTATTTGTGTTTTTACAGAGTCTTCTCAACTAAAACAGTTCTATTTGTGTTTTTACAGAGTCTTCTCAACTAAAACAGTTGTATTTGTGTTTTTACAGAGTATTCTCAAACTAAAACAGTTATATTTGTGTTTTTACAGAGTCTTTTCAACTAAAACAGTTCTATTTGTGTTTTTACAGAGTCTTCTCAACTAAAACAGTTCTATTTGTGTTTGTACAGAGTCTTCTCAACTAAAACAGTTCTATTTGTGTTTTTACAGAGTCTTCTCAACTAAAACAGTTGTATTTGTGTTTTTCTCCCTTGTTCTGTTTCTTGGAACACTGATCCAGTACCAACACCTGTGTCACAGACAGTCCATTCTGCTGTTCCACTACTGATGCCAAGGCTGTTGTTGATGCTGTGAGTTCCTTTCACTTATCCTACTATTTGGCTTATCCTACTAAACCTGCTTAGCAGTAATATTAATGTGTGCTTGATAAGTAATATTGATAATAATGATATTGTCTTGTAGGCATGTGTTTTTGGCCCTGAAGACCCTATTCCAAGTGCAGGTGTGTATTTCTTTTGTTAGTTAATTACATTGGTATGTGCTTTGACGTGAAATTAATCTTATTTAAATTCAATACACCTGTGATTTATTTACAAAATATCTCTATACGTTATCTATATATCTATATATTCAACTTTATTGGATTTCACACTTACAATGGAACATTTTTTACTTATTTTCTCAGTTGACAAATGGTTCTATGTCTAAGTGAACTGAAAGAAGAGCCTTCAGATTGGACCAAAATGCTTTCTCACCTGAACAGAAGGATATACTTGAAAATGACAGAAAACGTGTGTAGTATAATTAGTTTCCCATTTTTAGTATGAATTGTGATTGATGCTTGTCCTCTTAACATGACAAGTACTCAACCAAGGAAGCCTGTTCTTTATGTTTATTATATTTCTCAAATGTGTAACTATATGACCTTTATAGTCCGTCTAAACCTCTGCACTTTACCGTGTCTTGCATCATGTTGTTTGATACTGAAATAGGAAAATTGTCATAAATCTTCAAATAAATACCATCACATCCCCCTCCTCCGGTTCTGAACACAGTCTTTACTCGTATCTAGTGGTCCTGTATCACCACATCCCCCTCCTCCGGTTCTGAACACGGTCTTTACTCGTATCTAGTGGTCCTGTATCACCACATCCCCCTCCTCTGGTTCTGAACACGGTCTTTACTCGTATCTAGTGGTCCTGTATCACCACATCCCCCTCCTCCGGTTCTGAACACAGTCTTTACTCGTATCTAGTGGTCCTGTATCACCACATCCCCCTCCTCCGGTCTGAACACAGTCTTTACTCGTATCTAGTGGTCCTGTATCACCACATCCCCCTCCTCCGGTTCTGAACACTGTCTTTACTCGTATCTAGTGGTCCTGTATCACCACATCCCCTCCTCCGGTTCTGAACACAGTCTTTACTCGTATCTAGTGGTCCTGTATCACCACATCCCCCTCCTCTGGTTCTGAACACGGTCTTTACTCGTATCTAGTGGTCCTGTATCACCACATCCCCCTCCTCCGGTTCTGAACACAGTCTTTACTCGTATCTAGTGGTCCTGTATCACCACATCCCCCTCCTCCGGTTCTGAACACTGTCTTTACTCGTATCTAGTGGTCCTGTATCACCACATCCCCCTCCTCCGGTTCTGAACACAGTCTTTACTCATCTAGTGGTCCTGTATCACCACATCCCCCTCCTCCGTTTCTGAACACAGTCTTTACTCGTATCTAGTGGTCCTGTATCACCACATCCCCTCCTCCGGTTCTGAACACTGTCTTTACTCGTATCTAGTGGTCCTGTATCACCACATCCCCCTCCTCCGGTTCTGAACACAGTCTTTACTCGTATCTAGTGGTCCTGTATCACCACATCCCCCTCCTCTGGTTCTGAACACGGTCTTTACTCGTATCTAGTGGTCCTGTATCACCACATCCCCCTCCTCCGGTTCTGAACACAGTCTTTACTCGTATCTAGTGGTCCTGTATCACCACATCCCCCTCCTTTGGTTCTGAACACGTCTTTACTCGTATCTAGTGGTCCTGTATCACCACATCCCCCTCCTCTGGTTCTGAACACGGTCTTTACTCGTATCTAGTGGTCCTGTATCACCACATCCCCCTCCTCTGGTTCTGAACACAGTCTTTACTCGTATCTAGTGGTCCTGTATCACCACATCCCCCTCCTCTGGTTCTGAACACGGTCTTTACTCGTATCTAGTGGTCCTGTATCACCACATCCCCCTCCTCCGGTTCTGAACACTGTCTTTACTCGTATCTAGTGGTCCTGTATCACCACATCCCCCCTCCTCCGGTTCTGAACACTGTCTTTACTCGTATCTAGTGGTCCTGTATCACCACATCCCCCTCCTCTGGTTCTGAACACTGTCTTTACTCGTATCTAGTGGTCCTGTATCACCACATCCCCCTCCTCCGGTTCTGAACACAGTCTTTACTCGTATCTAGTGGTCCTGTATCACCACATCCCCCTCCTCCGGTTCTGAACACTGTCTTTACTCGTATCTAGTGGTCCTGTATCACCACATCCCCCTCCTCCGGTTCTGAACACTGTCTTTACTCGTATCTAGTGGTCCTGTATCACCACATCCCCTCCTCCGGTTCTGAACACAGTCTTTACTCGTATCTAGTGGTCCTGTATCACCACATCCCCCTCCTCCGGTTCTGAACACTGTCTTTACTCGTATCTAGTGGTCCTGTATCACCACATCCCCTCCTCTGGTTCTGAACACTGTCTTTACTCGTATCTAGTGGTCCTGTATCACCACATCCCCCTCCTCCGGTTCTGAACACAGTCTTTACTCGTATCTAGTGGTCCTGTATCACCACATCCCCCTCCTCCGGTTCTGAACACTGTCTTTACTCGTATCTAGTGGTCCTGTATCACCACATCCCCTCCTCCGGTTCTGAACACTGTCTTTACTCGTATCTAGTGGTCCTGTATCACCACATCCCCTCCTCCGGTTCTGAACACAGTCTTTACTCGTATCTAGTGGTCCTGTATCACCACATCCCCTCCTCCGGTTCTGAACACTGTCTTTACTCGTATCTAGTGGTCCTGTATCACCACATCCCCCTCCTCCGGTTCTGAACACGGTCTTTACTCGTATCTAGTGGTCCTGTATCACCACATCCCCTCCTCCGGTTCTGAACACAGTCTTTACTCGTATCTAGTGGTCCTGTATCACCACATCCCCTCCTCCGGTTCTGAACACTGTCTTTACTCGTATCTAGTGGTCCTGTATCACCACATCCCCTCCTCTGGTTCTGAACACGGTCTTTACTCGTATCTAGTGGTCCTGTATCACCACATCCCCCTCCTCCGGTTCTGAACACAGTCTTTACTCGTATCTAGTGGTCCTGTATCACAACACAAGCCTTATAGCAGACAGAAGAAAAGCTGTTTAAACAGGTGTGTTGAATAAAATCAGTTTCCTTGAAGTTGACTCTTACCCGGAAATCACACCGTGAAAAGAACTGCTGAAGAATCATTCCATCCAACACTCCTCCACTGCCAAGAGGAAACGATGGGAGCTAGTAGATGCAATGTCTAAATATAATGCCTATGATATAATGCAGAGGATCTGAGGTATTTTATGGGAAAGGTAGGTGAAAGGTGAATGCCATAAACCCTATTTATTTGTACCCCATTATTTTTATTTCTGCTTTGCACATTATTCCACTGAAAATCTACCATTCCACTATTCTACTTGCTATATTGTATTTACTTCGCCACCATGGCCTCATCTCACCTCATTTGCTCACATTGTATATAGACTTATCTTTCTTTCTACTGTATTATTGACTGTATGTTTGTTTTAGTCCATGTGTAACTCTGTGTTGTTGTATGTGTCTAACTGCTTTGCTTTATCTTGGCCAGGTCGCAATTGTAAATGAGAACTTGTTCTCAACTTGCCTACCTGGTTAAATAAAGGTGAAATTAAATAAATAAATACAAAAAATGCAATATACTCCCGCACAGCAGGCGGCGGAAGTTCCCGAAGTCACGTCGAAGAACAATACAATCAGCTGTTCGTTGATCGAATCCGCAAAAACAATCTGACCAAAGCTGTCATTGTCGACAGGGACAGGTAAGCTTTTGGCAGCTTTATTACAAATATTCAGTCATTTATATAGTTACATAAGGTTACGTGTGTTCCGTCATACATTTACTTCGAAAGGGAGAGCTGTCTGTCTGTCTTAAAGAGTCCTTAGTCCACATGAGGCCAGGATTTCAGATAAGCTGATAGCCACGTAGCCGAGATAGCAAGCTAAGTTAGCGATCAGCTGGTGCTAACTAATAGCATGCTAGGATAAGAAAAGACTTGTAATTGTTGTTGATAAACCTAAAGCTGGCTAGCATCAGCAGCAAGTGCATTTGTGTAAAGAGAGTCTGTAGCTATCACTATAGTCATGATGCAAATGTCAAAATACTGCTGATCCAGTGAGACAAGTTGATCCCGTCTTGACAAGTTGTCAGTGTGCTAACTACTAGCTAGCTAACTTCCCGATTGTTTTCTTTCTTAGGCAAAGACCAGTGAAATGTCATTCCTCTTTGATTGGCTCTACAGAGGCTTTAGTGGTGTGCTACAGTTTTTAGGTAATCTCTGATTTCACGTCAATAACTTAAAATATATTATCAGCAGGGTGGGTATAATGTATTATCGGCAGGGTGGGTATAATGTATTATCAGCAGGGTGGGTATAATGTATTATCAGCAGGGTGGGTATAATGTATTATCAGCAGGGTGGGTATAATGTATTATCAGTAGGGTGGGTATAATGTATTATCGGCAGGGTGGGTATAATGTATTATCAGCAGGGTGGGTATAATGTATTATCGGCAGGGTGGGTATAATGTATTATCAGTAGGGTGGGTATAATGTATTATCGGCAGGGTGGGTATAATGTATTATCAGCAGGGTGGGTATAATGTATTATCGGCAGGGTGGGTATAATGTATTATCAGTAGGGTGGGTATAATGTATTATCGGCAGGGTGGGTATAATGTATTATCGGCAGGGTGGGTATAATGTATTATCAGTAGGGTGGGTATAATGTATTATCGGCAGGGTGGGTATAATGTATTATCAGTAGGGTGGGTATAATGTATTATCAGTAGGGTGGGTATAATGTATTATCGGCAGGGTGGGTATAATGTATTATCAGTAGGGTGGGTATAATGTATTATCGGCAGGGTGGGTATAATGTATTGTCGGCAGGGTGGGTATAATGTATTGTCGGCAGGGTGGGTATAATGTATTATCAGTAGGGTGGGTATAATGTATTATCAGTAGGGTGGGTATAATGTATTATCGGCAGGGTGGGTATAATGTATTATCGGCAGGGTGGGTATAATGTATTATCAGTAGGGTGGGTATAATGTATTATCAGTAGGGTGGGTATAATGTATTATCAGCAGGGTGGGTATAATGTATTATCGGCAGGGTGGGTATAATGTATTATCAGTAGGGTGGGTATAATGTATTATCGGCAGGGTGGGTATAATGTATTATCAGTAGGGTGGGTATAATGTATTATCAGTAGGGTGGGTATAATGTATTATCAGTAGGGTGGGTATAATGTATTATCGGCAGGGTGGGTATAATGTATTATCAGTAGGGTGGGTATAATGTATTATCAGTAGGGTGGGTATAATGTATTATCGGCAGGGTGGGTATAATGTATTATCAGTAGGGTGGGTATAATGTATTATCAGCAGGGTGGGTATAATGTATTATCGGCAGGGTGGGTATAATGTATTATCAGTAGGGTGGGTATAATGTATTATCAGCAGGGTGGGTATAATGTATTATCAGTAGGGTGGGTATAATGTATTATCGGCAGGGTGGGTATAATGTATTATCAGTAGGGTGGGTATAATGTATTATCAGCAGGGTGGGTATAATGTATTATCAGTAGGGTGGGTATAATGTATTATCAGTAGGGTGGGTATAATGTATTATCGGCAGGGTGGGTATAATGTATTATCAGCAGGGTGGGTATAATGTATTATCAGCAGGGTGGGTATAATGTATTATCGGCAGGGTGGGTATAATGTATTATCAGCAGGGTGGGTATAATGTATTATCAGTAGGGTGGGTATAATGTATTATCAGCAGGGTGGGTATAATGTATTATCGGCAGGGTGGGTATAATGTATTATCAGCAGGGTGGGTATAATGTATTATCGGCAGGGTGGGTATAATGTATTATCAGTAGGGTGGGTATAATGTATTATCGGCAGGGTGGGTATAATGTATTATCGGCAGGGTGGGTATAATGTATTATCAGTAGGGTGGGTATAATGTATTATCAGCAGGGTGGGTATAATGTATTATCGGCAGGGTGGGTATAATGTATTATCAGTAGGGTGGGTATAATGTATTATCAGCAGGGTGGGTATAATATATTATCAGCAGGGTGGGTATAATGTATTATCGGCAGGGTGGGTATAATGTATTATCAGTTGGGTGGGTATAATGTATTATCGGCAGGGTGGGTATAATGTATTATCAGTAGGGTGGGTATAATGTATTATCAGCAGGGTGGGTATAATATATTATCAGCAGGGTGGGTATAATGTATTATCGGCAGGGTGGGTATAATGTATTATCAGTTGGGTGGGTATAATGTATTATCGGCAGGGTGGGTATAATGTATTATCAGTTGGGTGGGTATAATGTATTATCAGTTGGGTGGGTATAATGTATTATCAGTAGGGTGGGTATAATGTATTATCAGTTGGGTGGGTATAATGTATTATCAGTAGGGTGGGTATAATGTATTATCGGCAGGGTGGGTATAATGTATTATCAGTTGGGTGGGTATAATGTATTATCAGTAGGGTGGGTATAATGTATTATCGGCAGGGTGGGTATAATGTATTATCAGTAGGGTGGGTATAATGTATTATCAGTAGGGTGGGTATAATGTATTATCGGCAGGGTGGGTATAATGTATTATCAGCAGGGTGGGTATAATGTATTATCGGCAGGGTGGGTATAATGTATTATCAGCAGGGTGGGTATAATGTATTATCGGCAGGGTGGGTATAATGTATTATCGGCAGGGTGGGTATAATGTATTATCGGCAGGGTGGGTATAATGTATTATCGGCAGGGTGGGTATAATGTATTATCAGCAGGGTGGGTATAATGTATTATCGGCAGGGTGGGTATAATGTATTATCAGCAGGGTGGGTATAATGTATTATCAGTAGGGTGGGTATAATGTATTATCGGCAGGGTGGGTATAATGTATTATCAGCAGGGTGGGTATAATGTATTATCAGCTGGGTGGGTATAATGTATTATCAGTAGGGTGGGTATAATGTATTATCAGTAGGGTGGGTATAATGTATTATCGGCAGGGTGGGTATAATGTATTATCGGCAGGGTGGGTATAATGTATTATCGGCAGGGTGGGTATAATGTATTATCAGTAGGGTGGGTATAATGTATTATCAGTAGGGTGGGTATAATGTATTATCAGTAGGGTGGGTATAATGTATTATCGACAGGGTGGGTATAATGTATTATCGGCAAGGTGGGTATTATCGGCAGGGTGGGTATAATGTATTATCAGTAGGGTGGGTATAATGTATTATCAGTAGGGTGGGTATAATGTATTATCAGTAGGGTGGGTATAATGTATTATCGGCAGGGTGGGTATAATGTATTATCGGCAGGGTGGGTATAATGTATTATCGGCAGGGTGGGTATAATGTATTATCAGTAGGGTGGGTATAATGTATTATCAGTAGGGTGGGTATAATGTATTATCAGTAGGGTGGGTATAATGTATTATCGGCAGGGTGGGTGGGTATAATGTATTATCGGCAGGGTGGGTGGGTATAATGTATTATCGAGGGTAAGGGGTATAATGTATTATCGGCAGGGTGGGTGGGTATAATGTATTGTCGGCAGGGTGGGTATAATGTATTATCGGTAGGGTGGGTATAATGTATTATCGGTAGGGTGGGTATAATGTATTATCGGTAGGGTGGGTATAATGTATTATCGGCAGGGTGGGTATAATGTATTATCGGCAGGGTGGGTATAATGTATTATCGGCAGGGTGGGTATAATGTATTATCGGCAGGGTGGGTATAATGTATTATCGGTAGGGTGGGTATAATGTATTATCGGTAGGGTGGGTATAATGTATTATCGGCAGGGTGGGTATAATGTATTATCGGCAGGGTGGGTGGGTATAATGTATTATCGGCAGGGTGGGTGGGTATAATGTATTATCGGCAGGGTGGGTGGGTATAATGTATTATCGGCAGGGTGGGTGGGTATAATGTATTATCGGCAGGGTGGGTGGGTATAATGTATTATCGGCAGGGTGGGTGGGTATAATGTATTATCGGCAGGGTGGGTCGGCAGGGTGGGTATAATGTATTATCGGCAGGGTGGGTATAATGTATTATCAGTTGGGTGGGTATAATGTATTATCAGTAGGGTGGGTATAATGTATTATCAGTAGGGTGGGTATAATGTATTATCAGCAGGGTGGGTATAATGTATTATCAGCAGGGTGGGTATAATGTATTATCGGCAGGGTGGGTATACTGTATTATCGGCAGGGTGGGTATACTGTATTATCGGCAGGGTGGGTATACTGTATTATCGGCAGGGTGGGTATAATGTATTATCGGTAGGGTGGGTATAATGTATTATCGGTAGGGTGGGTATAATGTATTATCGGCAGGGTGGGTATAATGTATTATCGGTAGGGTGGGTATAATGTATTATCGGCAGGGTGGGTATAATGTATTATCAGTAGGGTGGGTATAATGTATTATCAGTAGGGTGGGTATAATGTATTATCGGCAGGGTGGGTATAATGTATTATCGGCAGGGTGGGTATAATGTATTATCGGCAGGGTGGGTATAATGTATTATCGGCAGGGTGGGTACAATGTATTATCGGCAGGGTGGGTACAATGTATTATCGGCAGGGTGGGTACAATGTATTATCGGCAGGGTGGGTACAATGTATTATCGGCAGGGTGGGTATAATGTATTATCGGCAGGGTGGGTATAATGTATTATCGGCAGGGTGGGTATAATGTATTATCGGCAGGGGTGGTATAATGTATTATCGGCAGGGTGGGTACAATGTATTATCGGCAGGGTGGGTATAATGTATTATCGGCAGGGTGGGTATAATGTATTATCGGCAGGGTGGGTGGGTATAATGTATTATCGGCAGGGTGGGTGGGTATAATGTATTATCGGTAGGGTGGGTATAATGTATTATCGGCAGAGTGGGTATAATGTATTATCGGCAGGGTGGGTATAATGTATTATCGGCAGGGTGGGTATAATGTATTATCGGCAGGGTGGGTATAATGTATTATCGGCAGGGTGGGTATAATGTATTATCGGCAGGGTGGGTATAATGTATTATCGGCAGGGTGGGTGGGTATAATGTATTATCGGCAGGGTGGGTATAATGTATTATCGGCAGGGTGGGTATAATGTATTATCAGTAGGGTGGGTATAATGTATTATCGGCAGGGTGGGTACAATGTGTGTTATCGTTCCACCTAGAATCTGTTCCAAAAACGCTGTAAATAACAAGGATGCCCACAAACAACGAATACAAAGTAACATGATCAATTCACCTCGCTTACTAGCTGCCGAATTAGGAATCAACTAACTAGGTAGCTTATTCTTAATGTTTGTCCGTAGGCTACCAGAGTGAGGACAGACATTTTTCGGAATAAACGTGGTGAGTGAAAAACGTAACAAAATAGCCCACCCTCTCTACCCGGTATCTTATTCTTAATCTTATTCTTAACTTGTATGCGTTGTTTGTGGGCATCCTTGTTATTTTACAAAGTTTTTGGAACAGATTCCTGTTGGAACGTTCCACACATTATACCCGCCCTGATCAGTATAGTACTGCATGTCACAATGAGTGGTGGTGTGTTTTTACAACTCAAAAGTTGAATGAACTTTGTCAATGTGCTTTCCCAGGGTTGTACAAAAATCAGGAAAGTTGGTTTTCCTGGGGTTGGATAATGCTGGTAAAACAACCCTTCTGCATATGCTGAAAGATGACCGACTTGGACAGCATGTGCCCACGTTGCATCCAAGTAGGCGGCATCATCTCAACCTACTTTATTGTGTTGTTTTTAACGTCCCAATAACGGCACTGAACACAATGTCAGTCGTTTTTAAAAATGTGTTTTGTTTCTCCCTGAAGCATCGGAAGAGTTGACGATAGCTGGAATGACATTCACCACGTTTGATCTGGGCGGCCACGTATTACAAGGTAAGACTTTGGCCTAAATAAGTTGGACACTGTGTCTTTCTAGGGTTTGGTCAGCATCTTGACACATCACATTGTCTTTCTAGGGTTTGGTCAGCATCTTGACACATCACATTGTCTTTCTAGGGTTTGGTCAGCATCTTGACACTTTACATTGTCTTTCTAGGGTTTGGTCAGCATCTTGACTCATTACATCATGTCTTTCTAGGGTTTGGTCAGCATCTTGACACATTACATTGTCTTTCTAGGGTTTGGTCAGCATCTTGACTCATTACATTGTCTTTCTAGGGTTTGGTCAGCATCTTGACTCATTACATTGTCTTTCTAGGGTTTGGTCAGCATCTTGACACATTACATCATGTCTTTCTAGGGTTTGGTCAGCATCTTGACTCATTACATCATGTCTTTCTAGGGTTTGGTCAGCATCTTGACTCATTACATCATGTCTTTCTAGGGTTTGGTCAGCATCTTGACTCATTACATCATGTCTTTCTAGGGTTTGGTCAGCATCTTGACTCATTACATTGTCTTTCTAGGGTTTGGTCAGCATCTTGACTCATTACATTGTCTTTCTAGGGTTTGGTCAGCATCTTGACTCATTACATTGTCTTTCTAGGGTTTGGTCAGTATCTTGACACATTACATCATGTCTTTCTAGGGTTTGGTCAGCATCTTGACACATTACATCATGTCTTTCTATGGTTTGGTCAGCATCTTGACTCATTACATTGTCTTTCTAGGGTTTGGTCAGCATCTTGACTCATTACATTGTCTTTCTAGGGTTTGGTTAGCATCTTGACACATTACATCATGTCTTTCTAGGGTTTGGTCAGCATCTTGACTCATTACATCGTCTTTCTAGGGTTTGGTCAGCATCTTGACTCATTACATCGTCTTTCTAGGGTTTGGTCAGCATCTTGACTCATTATATCGTCTTTCTAGGGTTTGGTTAGCATCTTGACTCATTACATCGTGTCTTTCTAGGGTTTTGGTCAGCATCTTGACTCATTACATCATGTCTTTCTAGGGTTTGGTCAGCATCTTGACTCATTACATCATGTCTTTCTAGGGTTTGGTCAGCATCTTGACACATTACATTGTCTTTCTAGGGTTTGGTCAGCATCTTGACTCATTACATCATGTCTTTCTAGGGTTTGGTCAGCATCTTGACACTTTACATTGTCTTTCTAGGGTTTGGTCAGCATCTTGACTCATTACATTGTCTTTCTAGGGTTTGGTCAGCATCTTGACACATTACATTGTCTTTCTAGGGTTTGGTCAGCATCTTGACTCATTACATCATGTCTTTCTAGGGTTTGGTCAGCATCTTGACTCTTTACATTGTCTTTCTAGGGTTTGGTCAGCATCTTGACTCTTTACATTGTCTTTCTAGGGTTTGGTCAGCATCTTGACACTTTACATTGTCTTTCTAGGGTTTGGTCAGCATCTTGACTCATTACATCATGTCTTTCTGGGGTTTGGTCAGCATCTTGACACATTACATTGTCTTTCTAGGGTTTGGTCAGTATCTTGACTCATTACATCATGTCTTTCTAGGGTTTGGTCAGTATCTTGACTCTTTACATTGTCTTTCTAGGGTTTGGTCAGCATCTTGACTCATTACATCATGTCTTTCTAGGGTTTGGTCAGTATCTTGACTCTTTACATTGTCTTTCTAGGGTTTGGTCAGCATCTTGACACATTACATCATGTCTTTCTAGGGTTTGGTTAGCATCTTGACACATCACACTGTCTTTCTAGGGTTTTGGTCAGCATCTTGACTCATTACATTGTCTTTCTAGGGTTTTGGTCAGCATCTTGACTCATTACATCATGTCTTTCTAGGGTTTGGTCAGCATCTTGACACATCACATTGTCTTTCTAGGGTTTGGTCAGCATCTTGACACATTACATCATGTCTTTCTAGGGTTTGGTCAGCATCTTGACTCATTACATCATGTCTTTCTAGGGTTTGGTCAGCATCTTGACACATTACATCATGTCTTTCTAGGGTTTGGTCAGCATCTTGACACATCACATTGTCTTTCTAGGGTTTTGGTCAGCATCTTGACTCATTACATCATGTCTTTCTAGGGTTTGGTCAGCATCTTGACTCATTACATTGTCTTTCTAGGGTTTGGTCAGCATCTTGACTCATTACATCATGTCTTTCTAGGGTTTGGTCAGCATCTTGACTCATTACATCATGTCTTTCTAGGGTTTGGTCAGCATCTTGACTCATTACATCATGTCTTTCTAGGGTTTGGTCAGTATCTTGACTCATTACATTGTCTTTCTAGGGTTTGGTCAGCATCTTGACTCATTACATTGTCTTTCTAGGGTTTGGTCAGCATCTTGACACATTACATCATGTCTTTCTAGGGTTTTGGTCAGCATCTTGACACATTACATTGTCTTTCTAGGGTTTGGTCAGCATCTTGACACATTACATTGTCTTTCTAGGGTTTGGTCAGCATCTTGACACATTACATTGTCTTTCTAGGGTTTGGTCAGCATCTTGACACATTACATCATGTCTTTCTAGGGTTTGGTCAGCATCTTGACACATCACATTGTCTTTCTAGGGTTTGGTCAGCATCTTGACACATTACATTGTCTTTCTAGGGTTTGGTCAGCATCTTGACTCATTACATTGTCTTTCTAGGGTTTGGTCAGCATCTTGACACATTACATTGTCTTTCTAGGGTTTGGTCAGCATCTTGACACATTACATCATGTCTTTCTGGGGTTTGGTCAGCATCTTGACACATTACATTGTCTTTCTGGGGTTTGGTCAGCATCTTGACTCATTACATCATGTCTTTCTAGGGTTTGGTCAGCATCTTGACACATTACATCATGTCTTTCTAGGGTTTTGGTCAGCATCTTGACACATTACATTGTCTTTCTAGGGTTTGGTCAGCATCTTGACACTTTACATTGTCTTTCTAGGGTTTTGGTCAGCATCTTGACACTTTACATTGTCTTTCTAGGGTTTGGTCAGCATCTTGACACTTTACATTGTCTTTCTAGGGTTTGGTCAGCATCTTGACTCATTACATTGTCTTTCTAGGGTTTGGTCAGCATCTTGACTCATTACATTGTCTTTCTAGGGTTTGGTCAGCATCTTGACACATTACATCATGTCTTTCTAGGGTTTGGTCAGCATCTTGACTCATTACATCATGTCTTTCTAAGGTTTGGTCAGCATCTTGACTCATTACATCATGTCTTTCTAGGGTTTGGTCAGCATCTTGACTCTTTACATTGTCTTTCTAGGGTTTGGTCAGCATCTTGACTCATTACATCATGTCTTTCTAAGGTTTGGTCAGCATCTTGACTCATTACATCATGTCTTTCTAGGGTTTGGTCAGCATCTTGACTCTTTACATTGTCTTTCTAGGGTTTGGTCAGCATCTTGACTCATTACATCATGTCTTTCTAGGGTTTGGTCAGCATCTTGACTCATTACATTGTCTTTCTAGGGTTTGGTCAGCATCTTGACACTTTACATTGTCTTTCTAGGGTTTTGGTCAGCATCTTGACTCTTTACATTGTCTTTCTAGGGTTTGGTCAGCATCTTGACACATCACATTGTCTTTCTAGGGTTTGGTCAGCATCTTGACACATTACATTGTCTTTCTAGGGTTTGGTCAGCATCTTGACTCATTACATTGTCTTTCTAGGGTTTGGTCAGCATCTTGACACTTTACATTGTCTTTCTAGGGTTTTGGTCAGCATCTTGACTCTTTACATTGTCTTTCTAGGGTTTGGTCAGCATCTTGACACATCACATTGTCTTTCTAGGGTTTGGTCAGCATCTTGACACATTACATTGTCTTTCTAGGGTTTGGTCAGCATCTTGACTCATTACATTGTCTTTCTAGGGTTTGGTCAGCATCTTGACACTTTACATTGTCTTTCTAGGGTTTGGTCAGCATCTTGACACATTACCTCATGTGCTACATCTTCTGTCTCTTTCACAGCTAGAAGAGTTTGGAAGAACTACCTGCCGGCTATCAATGGAGTTGTCTTTCTGGTTGACTGTGCCGACCACGACCGCCTTACAGAATCCAAGATCGAACTTGATGTAAGTCACTTCCACTGCCCACAATGTGTCTAATTTATGAAGATTCATTGTGAAAAATGCATACACAAAACCCACGTGTTGAGGCAGCCCAGTTGAGGCAGGTTACACCAGGGCACACAACAAACATTCTCACTGTCCCATCTGTCTCATTACTCAACCTCTTTCCTGTGTGTGTGTGTGTGTGTGTGTGTGTGTGTGTGTGTGTGTGTGTGTGTGTGTGTGTGTGTGTGTGTGTGTGTGTGTCAGGCCCTGTTAGCAGATGAGACCATCCTCTCTGTGCCTGTGCTGGTCCTGGGTAACAAGATAGACCGTCCTGAAGCCATCAGTGAAGGGGGACTGAGGCAGGCGTTCGTTCTCGATGGACAATGCACTGGAAAGGTAAGCATAGAGATAGATGTAGCCTGTGGAATTTGTATCATCATTATTATTATTATATCAATACTATTATTATTATTGTATTATTATTATTGTATCATTATTATTATTATTGTTTTATTATTATTGTATCATTATTATTATTATTGTATTATTATTATTATATCAATACTATTATTATTATTATTATATCAATACTATTATTATTATTGTATTATTATTATTGTATCATCATTATTATTGTATCATTATTATTGTTTTATTATTATTATATCAATACTATTATTATTATTGTATTATTATTATTGTATCATTATTATTATTATTGTTTTATTATTATTGTATCATTATTATTATTATTGTTTTATTATTATTGTATCATCATTATTATTGTATCATTATTATTGTTTTATTATTATTATATCAATACTATTATTATTATTGTATCATCATTATTATTGTATCATTATTATTATTATTGTATCATTATTATTATTGTATCATTATTATTATTATTGTATCATTATTATTATTATTGTATCATTATTATTATTGTATCATTATTATTATTATTGTATCATTATTATTATTGTATCATCATTATTATTGTATCATTATTATTATTATTGTATCATTATTATTATTATTGTATCATTATTATTATTGTATCATCATTATTATTGTATCATTATTATTATTATTGTATCATTATTATTATTATTATATTATCATTATCTTTTTTTTAAAGTCCATTTCAGATGAGTGTATAACACAACTAACGTGTGTGTGTGTGTGTGTCTGAATGACGTGTGTGTGCGGTACAGTATTCACGTTCTTTAGATATGCTGTAGAATATGTTAATGGTACTCCAGTCTATTTTCACCTCATTTATCACCTGATTTTACTTAACAAAAGCCCCATCTCAATAGGTGGTCCAGGTACAGTTGCCCTTCGGAAGGTATTCAGACCACTCAACATTTTTCCACACTTCTACACTAACCCTAACCCTAACCCACAGCCTTTCCTCATCAAGCTACACACAACCCCATATAATGACAAAAACAGGTTTTAGAAATTTGTGTAAATTCATTAAAAAAAAGGAAAATATCACATTTTACATAAGTATTCAGACCCGGGGCCTCCTGGGTGGCGCAGTGGTTAAGGGCGCTGTACTGCAGCGCCAGCTGTGCCACCAGAGACTCTGGGTTCGCGCCCAGGCTCTGTCGTAACCGGCCGCGACCGGGAGGTCCGTGGGGCGACGCACAATTGGCGGGATGTCCTTGTCTCATTGCACGGTGTTTCCTCCGACACATTGGTGCGTCTGGCTTCCGGGTTGGATGCACACTGTGTTAAGAAGCAGTGGTTGGGTTGTGTATCGGAGGACGCATGACTTTCAACCTTCGTCTCTCCCGAGCCCGTACGGGAGTTGTAGCGATGAGACAAGATAGCTACTAAAACAATTGGATACCACGAAAATTGGGGAGAAAAAGGGGTAAAAAAAAAATAAAGAAATGTAAAAGTATTCAGACCCTTTACTCAGTACTTTGTTGAAGCAGAGATTACAGCTTCGAGTCTTCTTGGATATGACGCTACAAGCTTGGCACACCTGTATTTGGGGAGTTTCTCCCATTCTTCTCTGCAGATCCTCTCCAGCTCTGTCAGGGTGGATGGAGAGTGTGGCTGCACAGCTATTTTCGGGTCTTTCCAAAGATGTTTGATCGGGTTCAAGTCTGGGCTCTGGCTGGGCCACTCAAGGACATTCAGAGACTTGTCCTGAAGCCACTCCTGCGTTGTCTTGGCTGTGTGCTTAGGGTCATTGTCCTGTTGGAAAGTGAATCTCTGCCCCAGTCTGAGCTCCTGAACAGGTTTTCATCAAGGTTTTCTCTCTGCTGATCCTGGCTAGTCTCCCTGTCCCTGCCGCTGAAAATCATCCCCACAGCATGATGCTGCCACCACCATGCTTCACCGTAGGGATGGTGCCAGGTTTTCCTCCAGATGTGACGCTTGGCATTCAGGCCAAAGAGTTCAATCTTGGTTCCATCAGACCAGAGAATCTTGTTTCTCATGGTCAGTCTCTTCAGGTGCCTTTTGGCAAACTCCAAGTGGGCTGTCGTGTGCCTTTTTACTGAGTGGCTTCCTTCTGGCCACTCTGCCATAAAATCCTGATTGGTGTAGTGCTGAAGGGATGGTTGTGCTTCTGGAAGGTTCTCCCATCTCCACAGAGGAACTCTGGAGCTCTGTCAGAGTGACCATTGGGTTCTTGGTCACCTCCCTGACAAAGTCCCTTCTCCCCTGATTGGTCAGTTTTGCCAGGTGGCCAGCTCTCGAAAGAGTCTTGGTGGTTCCAAACTTCTTCCATTTACGAATGATGGTGGCCTCTGTATTCTTGGGGACCTTCAATGCTGCAGACATTTTTTGGTACCCTTCCCCAGATCTGTGCCTCGACACAATCCTGTCTCGGAGCTCTATGGACAATTCCTTCAACCTCATGGCTTGTTTTTTTTTTTATCTGACATGCACTGTCAACTGTAGCACACACAGGTGTGTCTTTCCAAATCATGTCCAATCAATTTAATATACTATAGGTGGACTCCAATCAAGTTGTAGAAACATCTGAAGGATGATCAATGGAAACAGGATGCACCTGAGCTCAATGTTGAGTCTCACAACAAAGGGTCTGAATACTTATGGAAATTAGTTAATTTATTATTTTTATATAAATTTGCAAAAAAATGTAACCTGTTGTTGCTTTATTATGCATTGTTGTGTGTATTTTTAAATATTTTTTTAAATTTCACCTTTATTTAACCAGGTAGGCTAGTTGAGAACACCTTTATTTAACCAAGTAGGCTAGTTGAGAACACCTTTATTTAACCAGGTAGGCTAGTTGAGAACACCTTTATTTAACCAAGTAGGCTAGTTGAGAACACCTTTATTTAACCAGGTAGGCTAGTTGAGAGCAAGTTCTCATTTGCAACTGTGACCTGCCCAATATAAAGCATAGCAGTTTGACACATACAACAACACAGAGTTACACATAGAATAAACAAAACATACAGTCAATAATACAGTAGAACAAAAGAAAACAAAAAGTCTATATACAGTGAGTGCAAATGAGGTAAGTTAAGGAAATAAATAGGCCATGGTGGCGAAGTAATTACAATATAGCAATTAAACACTGGAACGGTAGATCGGCAGAAGATGAATGTGCAGGTAGAGATAGATTGATGAGGAAAACAAATAATTGAATACGTTTTAGAATGAGGCTGTAACCTAACAATGTGGAAAAAGTCAAGGGGTCTGAATAGTTTCTGAATGCACTGTATGGCACAAGTGGGTAAAACATTCTTATTCTTCTTTTTTTTTTAAACCTTAAGTGTGTGTACATTACGATATTTAGGGGATAATGTTTTTCAGCAGAAAAAAAGGTGAAGTTGCAGCAGAAAAAAACAGCTTGGTGAAGTTGCTGGAGTGGTCTTTTATAACAGCTTGATCCTGTTGTTCTTCTCCAGGGTAACGTGTTGCTGGACTGGTCTTTTATAACAGCTTGATCCTGTTGTTCTTCTCCAGGGTAACGTGTTGCTGGACTGGTCTTTTATAACAGCTTGATCCTGTTGTTCTTCTCCAGGGTAACGTGTTGCTGGACTGGTCTTTTATAACAGCTTGATCCTGTTGTTCTTCTCCAGGGTAACGTGTTGCTGGACTGGTCTTTTATAACAGCTTGATCCTGTTGTTCTTCTCCAGGGTAACGTGTTGCTGGAGGTCTTTTATAACAGCTTGATCCTGTTGTTCTTCTCCAGGGTAACGTGTTGCTGGACTGGTCTTTTATAACAGCTTGATCCTGTTGTTCTTCTCCAGGGTAACGTGTTGCTGGACTGGTCTTTTATAACAGCTTGATCCTGTTGTTCTTCTCCAGGGTAACGTGTTGCTGGACTGGTCTTTTATAACAGCTTGATCCTGTTGTTCTTCTCCAGGGTAACGTGTTGCTGGACTGGTCTTTTATAACAGCTTGATCCTGTTGTTCTTCTCCAGGGTAACGTGTTGCTGGACTGGTCTTTTATAACAGCTTGATCCTGTTGTTCTTCTCCAGGGTAACGTGTTGCTGGACTGGTCTTTTATAACAGCTTGATCCTGTTGTTCTTCTCCAGGGTAACGTGTTGCTGGACTGGTCTTTTATAACAGCTTGATCCTGTTGTTCTTCTCCAGGGTAACGTGTTGCTGGAGGTCTTTTATAACAGCTTGATCCTGTTGTTCTTCTCAGGGTAACGTGTTGCTGGACTGGTCTTTTATAACAGCTTGATCCTGTTGTTCTTCTCCAGGGTAACGTGTTGCTGGACTGGTCTTTTATAACAGCTTGATCCTGTTGTTCTTCTCCAGGGTAACGTGTTGCTGGACTGGTCTTTTATAACAGCTTGATCCTGTTGTTCTTCTCCAGGGTAACGTGTTGCTGGAGTGGTCTTTTATAACAGCTTGATCCTGTTGTTCTTCTCCAGGGTAACGTGTTGCTGGACTGGTCTTTTATAACAGTTGCTGGAGTGGTCTTTTATAACAGCTTGATCCTGTTGTTCTTCTGGGTAACGTGTTGCTGGAGTGGTCTTTTATAACAGCTTGATCCTGTTGTTCTTCTCCAGGGTAACGTGTTGCTGGACTGGTCTTTTATAACAGCTTGATCCTGTTGTTCTTCTCCAGGGTAACGTGTTGCTGGACTGGTCTTTTATAACAGCTTGATCCTGTTGTTCTTCTCCAGGGTGTTGCTGGACTGGTCTTTTATAACAGTGATCCTGTCTTTTATAACAGCTTGATCCTGTTGTTCTTCTCCAGGGTAACGTGTTGCTGGAGTGGTCTTTTATAACAGCTTGATCCTGTTGTTCTTCTCCAGGGTAACGTGTTGCTGGAGTGGTCTTTTATAACAGCTTGATCCTGTTGTTCTTCTCCAGGGTAACGTGTCGGTGAAGGAGCTGCAGGCACGACCTCTGGAGATTTTCATGTGCAGTGTCCTGAAGAAGCAGGGCTATGGAGATGGCTTCAGGTGGCTGGCACAATACATCGACTGACATCTAGGCAGCGCTTCTTTTACTAAACGGACTCCCATCTTTCTGGGGGGAATGAAGAGGATAAGCTATCAAATGAAATGGCCCATATTGTCCACCCCCCACACCATGTGGAAAGATGTGAAGCTCCCAATAATCTGTCAATTTCAGCATTAATTGGTCCATTTTAAAGGTTTCTATCTATGCAAACTTTTAAAAGTGGTTCATGGTCACAAGATTCAAGATGGGTTTGCGTGTAATACTAATAAGTCCATTAGTTAAGTATAACGTCGACCCGTTCTCTGGCGTGTAAATTAGAGTATCCGGTTCTACCCCAACAGATTTGATCATAGCTGCAATTCAAGCTACAGTATACGGCAGATGACCTGTACCAATGTAGAACCTTTATAAGGTATACTGTGAACTTTTACAATTATTTCTGAAACATGAAGGACCAAGTAGTTTTTAAATGAAATAGATTATAAATGATAAGGATATTTATGTGAATGGTGGCGGTACAAATACTTGTACATAGCAGTCCTACCTAGAATAAGATGTTCTTATCACTAAGAGGACATGAAAGAGGATAGATAGACTGAGCAGGAATATTCCAACAGACCCAAGTTCCAATCGCATCGAATAGAACGTCATCTAAGGTTTAGGGGCGGAGTCCATTTGACCTGATTCTATTTCTATACATGGCATGTATATCCCAAATGGCAGCATATTGACTATATAGTGCACTACTTCAGAGAACCCATACTTTCTATGCCCCCACCCTGGTCAAAAAGTAGTGCACTAAAAAGGGAATATGGTGCCAACCCTGATCAAAAGTAGTACACTAAATAGGGAATAGGGTTCCAACCTTGATCAAAAGTAGTGCACTAAATAGGGAATAGGGTTGACATTTGGTACGCGTACCAGGGGTTTGAGATCAATTGTAATGGTCCACGCAGCTATTGCCTTCAATGCACTCAGCCAAAGACGTATGCAAACTATTTTGCAAGTGACTTTGGGATGTGTACATATAATAGACCTGGGGGGGGTTGTAGTAGTGATGTAATGTTTGTCCTACTACAGTTTAATGAATGAATGGCTATAGTGCCATGATATGCAGGTACATTGTAACAGGCCAGAACAAGAGACCGCCATTGCCATCATTCCATGGTATGCAGCAATAAAGCGGAATGACCATCAGTGGCCACTACAATGCTAATCTTAACAAAAAAGGCTATGCTACTCTACTAACATAGCTCTGGCAGAGGTTTTTGTTGAAAAATATAGATATTTGGTCCCTTTTCAATCAAGTCTGGTTTAAAAATACATATATTGGTCCTTTTTCAATCAAGTCTGGTTTAAAAATAGATATTTGGGCCCTATTCGATCAAGGCTGGTTTAAAAAATAAATCCCACTTGCATGCTTTGAGTGACGTACTACTCAAGGAAACACCAGATAGCCTGGGCACCAGTTTGAATAGGGCTCTTGGTCCATGCCCTTTCCTGTTCGCAGACCTGGGGTCGTGTTCATTAGGCACCAAACGGATGAAAATGGACTGAAACGGCACTTGGACAATGGAAACAATCATTTTCGTTTTCAGTTGCAAAATGTTTTAAAATGTTTTCCGTTGCAGGCCCCAAAATGAACACGTCCCAGATATTTCTAGTAGAGGTCGACTGATTAGGATTTTTCAATGCCGATACCGATTATTGGAGGACCAAAAAAGCCGAAGCCGATTTTTATTTATTTATTTGTAGTAATGATAATTACAACAATACTGAATTAACACTTATTTTAACTTAATATAATACATCAATAAAATCAATTTAGCCTCAACTAAATAATGAAACATGTTCAATTTGGTTTAAATAATGCAAAAACAAAGTGTTGGAGAAGAAAGTAAAAGTGCAATATGTGCCATGTAAGAAAGGTTACATTTAAAGCTGGTGGTTCCTTTTAACATGAGTCTTCAATATTCCCAGGTAAGAAGTTTTAGGTTGTTGTTTTTATGGGAATTATAGGACTATTTCCCTCTTTTGTATTTCATTAACCTTTGACTATTGGATGTTCTTATAGGCACTTTAGCATTGCCAGTGTAACAGTATAGCTTCCGACCCTCTCCTCGCTCCTCCCTGGGCTCGAACCAGCAACAGAACGTCAACAGCCACCCTCGAAGCAGCGTTACCCATGCAGAGCAAGGGGAACAACTACTAGAAGGCTCAGAGCGAGTGACGTTTGAAATGCTATTAGTGCGCGTTAACTACCTAGCCTTTTCACATCGGTAACACCAGCCTAATCTCGGGAGTTAATAGGCTTGAAGTCATTAACAGTGCAATGCTTGACGCACAATGAAGAGCTGCTGGCAAAACGCACAAATATGCCTACCACCGCTCAGTCAGATACTTAGATACTTGTATGCTCAGTCAGATTATATGCAACACAGGATACGCTAGATAATATCTAGTAATATCATCAACCATGTGTAGTTAACTTGTGATTGATTGTTTTTTATAAGATAAGTTTAATGCTAGCTAGCAACTTACCTTGGCTTACTGCATTCGCGTAATAGGCTCCTTGTGGAGTGCAACGAGAGAGAGGCAGGTCGTTATTGCGTTGGACTAGTTAACTGTAAGGTTGCAAGATTGGATCCCCCGAGCTGACAGGTGACAATCTGTCGTTCTGCCCCTGAACAAGGCAGTTAACCCACCGTTCTTAGGCCGTCATTGAAAGTAAGAATGTGTTCTTAACTGACTTGCCTAGTTAAATAAAGGTATCATTAATTTTAAAAAATGTTTTTTTTTTTAATCTGCAAATCTGCGCCCCAAAATACAGATTTTCATAACAATCTGAAACTTGAAATCGGCCCTAATTAATCGGCCATTATGATTAATCGGTCGACCTCTAATTTCTAGGCCTACTGGTAAATCTTCTTTGTCATTCTAAGCCTCTGTCATTTGCAACATTTCTTATTATCTTGATGTCAATTTAATTTGAATCTGAAATGGCCATCACCAACATATTTTAGTTGATTATTATTTACATTTACATTTAAGTCATTTAGCAGACACTCTTATCCAGAGCGACTTACAATTATTATCAGAATTAACTAATGGGAACGGGTACTTCCAGCCACGTAGGCTAATACTGCCTTATAGTTTAAATAGAGGGGAGTGTTTCAGCAGTCTGATTCAGCCTTTTGATGATCTACTTGTCACATTTCCTGTCTGCTGTGTAGGTCATTTATTGAAATGATTTATGATGTCCATGATGTGAAGTATTGGCTTTGTGATTCAGACAAATCTATGGTTGAAATGCTGCAGGTACTTCTTGACTATCAGTACAATGATATGAGAGTACGTCTGTAGCTCTGAATCTCTGGGAATAACAGCCTTTATATCAGCCAGCCTTGGGCTCAGTTCCATTTCAATTCAGGAACTAAACTGATATTTACATTTATTCTCAAAGCTTTTTTAATGAGGAACAATTTAATTGGAGTTTCCGTTTCCTACCTGAATTGAAATGAAACTGAACCCCAACGCTGTATATCAGTATTTAACTATTGAGTACCATTAACATTTCTGTATTCATTGTAAATAATGTAAAATGGAGATGGTCTCTTTCTTTGTACAATTCATTATCCTGGAGCTGACAAAACACGCAGGTTGTAAATCCCAAATAACACCCTATTACCTACATAGTGCACTACTTTTGACCAAAGCCCTATTGACCCTGGTCCAATGTAGTGCACTATAAAGTATAGGTTGCCATTTGGCACATAGACATTATTACTGGATGTACTTATGATAACTCGGATCATTTTAACGTGAGAAATTCCATAAATATTTTTAACAATCATTCCTCACTTGTCATGTTTTGTTGTAAGGCTGTCAAGATTAAATTGCAAATGCTACACATCGACACTTCTAATCTACGTGTGATAATAAAGTATGTTTGAGATGCGCAGTATTTGCAAATACTGTATAACTGAGCCATTAACTCTAAATATAATCTTCGGTACAGGGCTGTTATCATGCAACTTCCAAAGAGTGCATCATAGCATATCTCTACCCTCTCCTTTAGGTTTTATTATTGTTGAGTATTGTTGTTGATGTAGCGCAGTCTCCTTTAGGTTTATATCAGAGTGTTGTTGGTGCCTTAGCTCAGTCTCCTTTAGGTTTTATTATTGTTGAGTATTGTTGGTGATGTAGCTCAGTCTCTTTTAGGTTTATATCAGAGTATTGTTGGTGCTGTAGCTCAGTCTCCTTTAGGTTTTATTATTGTTGAGTATTGTTGTTGATGTAGGTTTATATCAGAGCGCAGTCTCCTTTAGGTTTATATCAGAGTGTTGTTGGTGCCTTAGCTCAGTCTCCTTTAGGTTTTATTATTGTTGAGTATTGTTGGTGATGTAGCTCAGTCTCTTTTAGGTTTATATCAGAGTATTGTTGGTGCTGTAGCTCAGTCTCCTTTAGGTTTATATCAGAGTGTTGTTGGTGCTGTAGCTCAGTCTCCTTTATGTTTATATCAGAGTTGTTGGTGATGTAGCTCAGTCTCCTTTAGGTTTGTATCAGTGTTGTTGGTGATGTAGCTCAGTCTCCTTTAGGTTTTATATCAGAGTATTGTTGGTGATGTAGCTCAGTCTCCTTTAGGTTTTATATCAGAGTATTGTTGGTGCTGTAGCTCGGTCTCCTTTATGTTTATATCAGTGTTGTTGGTGATGTAGCTCAGTCTCCTTTAGGTTTTATATCAGAGTATTGTTGGTGCTGTAGCTCAGTCTCCTTTATGTTTATATCAGTGTTGTTGGTGATGTAGCTCAGTCTCCTTTAGGTTTATATCAGTGTATTGTTGGTGATGTAGCTCAGTCTCTTTTAGGTTTTATATCACAGTGTTGTTGGTGATGTAGCTCAGTCTCCTTTAGGTTTGTATCACAGTATTGTTGGTGCTGTAGCTCAGAGAATGAGTCCCAAATGGCACCCCATTCTTTATAAAGTGAACCCTATTGACCCTGGTCAAAAGTAGTGGACCATAAAGGTAATAGGTCGAGACCACTGAGCTATGGTCGGGACCACTGAGCTATGGTCGGGACCACTGAGCTATGGTCGGGACCGCTGAGCTATGGTCGGGACCGCTGAGCTATGGTCGGGACCGCTGAGCCAGGGTCGGGACCGCTGAGCTATGGTCGGGACCGCTGAGCTATGGTCGGGACCGCTGAGCCAGGGTCGGGACCGCTGAGCTAGGGTCGGGACCGCTGAGCTATGGTCGGGACCGCTGAGCTAGGGTCGGGACCGCTGAGCCAGGGTCGGGACCGCTGAGCTATGGTCGGGACCGCTGAGCTATGGTCGGGACCGCTGAGCTATGGTCGGGACCGCTGAGCTATGGTCGGGACCGCTGAGCTATGGTCGGGACCGCTGAGCTATGGTCGGGACCGCTGAGCCAGGGTCGGGACCGCTGAGCTATGGTCGGGACCGCTGAGCTATGGTCGGGACCGCTGAGCTATGGTCGGGACCGCTGAGCTATGGTCGGGACCGCTGAGCTATGGTCGGGACCGCTGAGCTATGGTCGGGACCCACTGAGCTAGGGTCGGGACCACTGAGCTATGGTCGGGACCGCTGAGCTAGGGTCGGGACCGCTGAGCTAGGGCGGGACCACTGAGCTATGGTCGGGACCACTGAGCTATGGTCGGGACCACTGAGCTAGGGTCGGGACCGCTGAGCTAGGGTCGATACTGTTGAGAGTGCAGTTTCATTTCCTGACGTCGGGAGGCAGTTTAGGACCAATGAAATGAAAACCTGTCTCCAAGTTCAGCTCTGGCATAAACGTCCATTTTAGGTGACAGGGACTCGGCAATAAAGGATCCTTTAATTGTCCATGTACATTGGGTTTGTTTTCACACTCTCCATTGTCAGTCATTTTGTGGATCACATACAAGTACACATCACTATATTTCTAACTATTCAACAGAAGTCACGTCACAAAGGACTCAAGAGATTTTACCTCCCAAATCTTACAAAAATTGCAGGAGAGATGCTATTTGTAAAGTAGTACTGAAAATGCAAGAGGTTTTGGTGGCCCAATGCCTTTAATAGTAAAGTGCTCAGCCTAGGAGAAGTACATTCATGTTCACTATAACGTGCAATATACTAAAAACAACTGAAGTGATGGAATAATAATGGCAACAATATACTCGTAGAAAACAATCTAACGGTGAGATTTCAAGTATACACACAGAACTTCAAGTAGCATACACGTTGTTTTTATAAACACCAAAATAAAGACTGAGAATAATAGAACATCGACTGACACATTCTTTGAAGTGATTTACAGAGTTCCCATTGGATAAGGTAGCGTCTGCATTCCAAATGGAATACTATTCCCTATATACTACACTACTTTTGACCAGAGAGAGTCTGTATGAGCACTGGATAGAAAGTAGTGCACTATATAGGGCATAGGGGGCCATTTGGCATGTTACCCTTGGTGGTGTAGGTTGATGGGAGGGACAAGTAATATACATTCTACAAGTTTTGAGTTGAAATAAAACAATAAGAAACAAAGTTCCCAAAGCAGTTTCATAAGAGATATTAGTAGTTATTGTGTCTATGTTAATCGATATATATATATAGTATTTTAAAGGTTTATAGACCGCAGAGAGCCGTGTACATCAGTTATACCTTTTAGCAATAAAGTAGCACAAAAGCCTTCCTTGAATAACAAGCCTGTTTCTCAGTCCTGTATGTACCCACATAATGCACGAAACACGGTCATTTTCACAAATGATCCAATGAGCAACGTTACTTTGACGACATCCGCGTCAAAATCGAACCGAGAAATATGCTTCGTTAAGAAACGTTTAAGAGAAAATAATAATTTCTCTCAGTAGTGGAATCACCCTCGAAAGAGAGGCTTGCATCCCCAAGTGGCTCCCTAATCCCTGTGTAGTGCACGACTTCAGACCAGAACTTTACAGGCCCTGATAAAAAGCTGTACACTATAAAGGGATATTATTCCATTTGGGATATAACCAGAGTAGTCTAGTCTCGTTGTCCTGCTTCATAGATCATAGCTACAGGATTTATATACGTAGCATCTCTGATTTTGACAACATAACCAGGTAAATATTGAACCCTTTTCCACTGTCTCAGGTCTCAATCCGTTCCATTTTTAGCAGATCTGCGATTTCAATATTCAAGCAATGTAACATACATGTATGATACGAGATGCATTTCTGACAGTAACATTTGATGGCCAGATTATCAGATGATAGTTCTCTATGATGAAACAGAACGTTTCTGACAGTAACATTTGATGGCCAGATTATCAGATGATAGTTCTCTATGGTGAAACAGAATGTTTCTGACAGTAACATTTGATGGCCAGATTATCAGATGATAGTTCTCTATGGTGAAACAGAACGTTTCTGACAGTAACATTTGATGGCCAGATTATCAGATGATAGTTCTCTATGGTGAAACAGAATGTTTCTGACAGTAACATTTGATGGCCAGATTATCAGATGATAGTTCTCTATGATGAAACAGAACGTTTCTGACAGTAACATTTGATGGCCAGATTATCAGATGATAGTTCTCTATGATGAAACAGAACGTTTCTGACAGTAACATTTGATGGCCAGATTATCAGATGATAGTTCTCTATGATGAAACAGAATGTTTCTGACAGTAACATTTGATGGCCAGATTATCAGATGATAGTTCTCTATGATGAAACAGAATGTTTCTGACAGTAACATTTGATGGCCAGATTATCAGATGATAGTTCTCTATGATGAAACAGAACGTTTCTGACAGTAACATTTGATGGCCAGATTATCAGATGATAGTTCTCTATGATGAAACAGAACGTTTCTGACAGTAACATTTGATGGCCAGATTATCAGATGATAGTTCTCTATGATGAAACAGAACGTTTCTGACAGTAACATTTGATGGCCAGATTATCAGATGATAGTTCTCTATGGTGAAACAGAACGTTTCTGACAGTAACATTTGATGGCCAGATTATCAGATGATAGTTCTCTATGAAAACAGAATTTCTGACAGTAACATTTGATGGCCAGATTATCAGATGATAGTTCTCTATGGTGAAACAGAACGTTTCTGACAGTAACATTTGATGGCCAGATTATCAGATGATAGTTCTCTATGATGAAACAGAACGTTTCTGACAGTAACATTTGATGGCCAGATTATCAGATGATAGTTCTCTATGATGAAACAGAATTTCTGACAGTAACATTTGATGGCCAGATTATCAGATGATAGTTCTCTATGATGAAACAGAACGTTTCTGACAGTAACATTTGATGGCCAGATTATCAGATGATAGTTCTCTATGATGAAACAGAACGTTTCTGACAGTAACATTTGATGGCCAGATTATCAGATGATAGTTCTCTATGATGAAACAGAACGTTTCTGACAGTAACATTTGATGGCCAGATTATCAGATGATAGTTCTCTATGATGAAACAGAACGTTTCTGACAGTAACATTTGATGGCCAGATTATCAGATGATAGTTCTCTATGATGAAACAGAACGTTTCTGACAGTAACATTTGATGGCCAGATTATCAGATGATAGTTCTCTATGATGAAACAGAACGTTTCTGACAGTAACATTTGATGGCCAGATTATCAGATGATAGTTCTCTATGATGAAACAGAACGTTTCTGACAGTAACATTTGATGGCCAGATTATCAGATGATAGTTCTCTATGATGAAACAGAACGTTTCTGACAGTAACATTTGATGGCCAGATTATCAGATGATAGTTCTCTATGGTGAAACAGAACATTTCTGACAGTAACATTTGATGGCCAGATTATCAGATGATAGTTCTCTATGATGAAACAGAACGTTTCTGACAGTAACATTTGATGGCCAGATTATCAGATGATAGTTCTCTATGATGAAACAGAACGTTTCTGACAGTAACATTTGATGGCCAGATTATCAGATGATAGTTCTCTATGATGAAACAGAACGTTTCTGACAGTAACATTTGATGGCCAGATTATCAGATGATAGTTCTCTATGGTGAAACAGAACGTTTCTGACAGTAACATTTGATGGCCAGATTATCAGATGATAGTTCTCTATGTTGAAACAGAACGTTTCTGACAGTAACATTTGATGGCCAGATTATCAGATGATAGTTCTCTATGATGAAACAGAATGTTTCTGACAGTAACATTTGATGGCCAGATTATCAGATGATAGTTCTCTATGATGAAACAGAACGTTTCTGACAGTAACATTTGATGGCCAGATTATCAGATGATAGTTCTCTATGGTGAAACAGAACGTTTCTCTCATTTGATGGCTTACAAAAGTTCATGAAAACAGAATTTCTGAAGCAATAATTCACATATTTAAGACAAAAACTATGCAATCTCACCACTGTACCCCCCATTTGATGGCCCTACACCTCCCACTCCCCAGATCAGATGACAATATGAGACAGAATCCCATGATGGCCCAGATGATAGTTCCTATGGTGAAACAAATCTTTTGCTGTTAGGCCAGACAAAGATAGTTCTCTATGATGAAACATTTCTGACAGTAACACTTTGACATTTATGTATCAGATGATAGTTCCTATGATGAAACAGTGCGTTTCTACTTTTGACAGACCCAGATGATAGTTCCCTATGATGAAACAGCCCTGACCTGGTCAAAAGCCCTACAGATGATAGTTCTCTATGATGCACTAACATACAATAGGGTGCCGTTTGGGTAACATTTGATAGCCTCAGCCATCAGATGATAGTTCTCTATCCCTGTAGTTGTATACAGGCCTACAGTGGATCCATTATCAGCCTCTACCAGACCAGGTTCTCAGATGATTTCTCTATGGGTTCAGTTTCTGACAGTAACCTTTGAGGCCAGATATCCTCCCGTCTTCCTCCAGCCCTCCGCCTCTTCTCTTCCTCCTTCTCCTCCAGATTACGGTCCTATGATAGTTCCTCTATGATGAAACATTTCCTCCCCATCCCGGTCCTCTTCCAGATTATCCAGAATAGTTCCCAGCAGTTCATCTGGCCAGATTAGGATGAAATGGAAAAGAGCGTTTCTCAGTTAACAATTCCTACAGATTTTATGGCCAGATTATCAGATGATAGTTCTCTATGGTGAAACAGAACGTTTCTGACAGTAACATATGGCCAGATTATCAGATGATAGTTCTCTATGATGAAACAGAACGTTTCTGACAGTAACATTTGATGGCCTAGTTATCCCTGATGTTCTCTATGATGAAACAGAGCTTTCTGACAGTAACATTTGATGGCCAGATTATCAGATGATAGTTCTCTATGGTGAAAATTGAATACAGCCTGTAACATTTGATGGCAGATTACAGATGATAGTTCTCTATGATGAAACAGAACCTGACGGTAACATTTGACAGCCCTTATCCAGGATAGTTCTCTGGAAACTACGTTTCTGACAGTACAGATGGCCAGATGATGATCCTATGATGAAACAGAACGTTTCTGACAGTAACATTTGATGGCCAGATTATCAGATGATAGTTCTCTATGATGAAACAGAAACAGTAACATTTGATTTATCAGATGTCCTATGACAGCCCTGACAGTAACATTTGATCCAGATTACAGCCCTATGATGAAACAGAGCCTATAACATTTGCCCTACGGTTCCTATGATGAAACAGCCTGACGGTAACATTTACAGACATTTCTCTATGATGTCCTAGTAACATTTGATGGCCACAGATGATAGTTCTCTATGTTGAAACCCTAGAACCTTTCTGACAGTAACATTTGATGGCCAGATTATCAGCCCTATGTTGAAACAGAACGTTTCTGACAGTAACATTTGATGGCCTATATTATAGCAGATGGTCTCTATGGTGAAACAGCCCTACAGGTCCTAAACAGATGATAGTTCCTATACAGCCCTACGTAACATTTGATCCAGATACAGCCCTATGGAAACATACGTTTCTGACAGTAACAGCCCTACAGATGATAGTTCCTATAAACAGCCCTAACATTTGATGGCCAGTTATCAGATATAGCCCTATGAAACGGTTTCTACAGTAACAGCCCAGATTACAGATGATCCTATGCCCTGAAACAGCCCTAACATTTGGTCCTATATCAGATGATAGTTCTCTATGATGAAACAGGCCCAGTAACATTTGATACAGCCCTACGGTAACATATACAGCCCTTATCAGATGGTTCTCTATACAGCCCTACGGATAGTTCCTATACAGCCCTACAGTAACATTTGATGGCCCTAGATTATCAGATGATAGTTCTCTATGTTGAAACAGAACGTTTCTACAGCCCTAACGGCCCTATACAGCCCTATGGCCCTATAACATTTGATGGCCAGATTATCAGATACAGCCCTATGTTGGTCCTATACAGCCCTACGATGATAGTTCTCTATACAGCCTGACAGTAACATTTGATGGCCAGATTATCAGATGATAGTTCCTATGATGAAACAGCCCTACAGTAACATTTGATGGCCAGATTATCAGATGATAGTTCTCTATGGTGAAACAGAATGTTTCTGACAGTAACATTTGATGGCCAGATACAGCCCTACGTTCTCTATGATGAAACAGCCCCCTATGGCCAGATTATACAGCCCTACGGTCTCTATACAGCCCTACGCCCTAAACAGCCCTACGGCCCTATACAGCCAAAAACTAGCAATCTCACCACTGTACCCCCCACCTCCCATCCCCAGATCAATGACAATAGAGACAGCCCTATGGCCCTAATCCCCAAATCTTTTGCTGTTAGGAGACAAAGATACAGCATCCCAAATGACACCCTATTCCCTATATAGTCCTATACAGCCCCTACGGCCCTATAGACCTGGTCAAAAGTAGTGCTTACATAAATACGGTCCTATACAGCCCTCAGCCATCATCCCTGTAGTTGTAGGCCCTATACAGCCCTACGGTTCCTTTGGGTTCATTTCTACAGCCCTACGGCCCCCCCTCTTCCTATTCAGCCCTACGCCTCTTCTCCGCCCTATATCCCAGCCCTCCCAAAATCTACAGAATATCCCAGCAGTTCATCAGCCCTGAAATGGTATTTCTAGTTAACAGCCCTATGATTTTATGCCCTAAATACAGTAGGATAGTAATACTGGTACATACAGTCCCCTATACACCTTTCAGGGTAAGGAAAGAAATATTTTATATTTCAAATGAACTATCCCTAATACTGCTGATAAACAGCCCTACTAGTCCCTAAACCCACTGCTCTGGACTGTTATAGTACAGTGAGATGTCCCACAGTGCATTTGTTTCCCTGGTCTTATTATAAAACAAAAAGACATTTTGTTTTAGCCCTAAACCACAGCCCTACAGTCCTATAGCCCTAAACCCTATACAGCCCTAAACCCTATACAGCCCTAAACAGCCCTATAGCCCTAAAGCCCTACGGTCCTATACAGCCCTATAGCCCTAAAGCCCTATAGCCCTAAACCCCTATACAGCCCTAAACCCCCTATAGCCCTAAACCCCTATACAGCCCTATAGCCCTAAAGCCCTATAGCCCTAAACCCCTATACAGCCCTATAGCCCTAAACCCCTATACAGCCCTAAACCCCTATACAGCCCTAAAGCCCTATAGCCCTAAACCCTATACAGCCCTAAACCCCTACGGCCCTAAACAGCCCTATACAGCCCTAAACCCTATACAGCCCTAAACCCTATACAGCCCTAGCCCTATAAAACCCCTATACAGCCCTAAACAGCCCTACGGTCCCTATACAGCCCTATACAGGTCCCTAAACCCTATACAGCCCTATACAGCCCTAAACCCCTATACAGCCCTAAACCCCTATACAGCCCTATACAGCCCTACAGCCCTAACCCCTATACAGCCCTATACGGCCCTATACAGCCCTAAACCCCTATACAGCCCTAAAGCCCTATACAGCCCTAAACCCCTATACAGCCCTAAACCCCTACGGTACAGCCCTATACAGCCCTACGGTCCACAGCCCTACGGCCCTATACAGTCCTATACAGCCCTAAACAGCCCTATACAGCCCTACAGCCCTATACAGCCCTAAACCCTATACAGCCCTAAACGGTCCCTATACAGCCCTAAACGGCCCTATACAGCCCTAAACCCTATACAGCCCTAAACCCCTATACAGCCCTAAACCCCTATACAGCCCTAAACCCTATACAGCCCTACGGCCCTATACAGCCCTAAATACAGCCTATAGCCCTAAACCCCTATACAGCCCTAAACCCCTATACAGCCCTACGGCCTATACAGCCCTACGGTCCTATACAGCCCTAGGCCTAAACCCCTATACAGCCCTAAACCCCTATACAGCCCTAAAGCCCTATACAGCCTAAAGCCCTATAGCCCTAAACCCTATAGCCCTACGGCCCTCCTATACAGCCCTACGGCCCTATACAGCCCTAATACAGCCCTAAACCTATACAGCCCTAAATACAGCCCTATGGTCCTATACAGCCCTAAAGCCCCCACTATACAGCCCTATAGCCCTAAACCCCTATAGCCCTAAACCCTATACAGCCCTAAACCCTATACAGCCCTAAACCCTATACAGCCCTAAACCCTATAGCCCTAAACCCATAGCCCTAAACAGCCCTATAGCCCTAAACCCCTATACAGCCCTAAAGCCCTATACAGCCCCCTATACAGCCCTACAGCCCTAAACCCCTATACAGCCCTATAGCCCTAAAGCCCTATAGCCCTAAACAGCCCTAAACAGCCCTAAAGCCCTAAACTATACAGCCCTAAACCCCTATACAGCCCTATAGCCCTAAACCCCTATACAGCCCTACAGCCCTAAACCCCTATAGCCCTAAACCCCTGTAGGCCTAATGAGCTAAACAGCCGTATATAGCCTAAACCCTATACAGCCCTAAACCCCTATACCCTAAACCCCTATAGCCCTAAACAGCCCTATAGCCCTAAACTCCTATACAGCCCTAGCAGCCCTATGCCTAAACCCCTATACAGCCCTAAACCCCTATACAGCCCTAAACCCCTATACAGCCCTAAACCCCTATACAGTCATACAGCCCTAAACCCCTATACAGTCATACAGCCCTAAACTGTGGTAAACCCTATACAGCCCTAAACCCATAGGCCCTATAGCCCTAAATCCCCAAACCCCTATACAGCCCTAAACCCCTATACAGCCCTAAAATACAGCCCTCATAAGCCCTAAACAGCCCTAAACCCCTATACAGCCCTAAACCCCTATACAGCCCTAAACAACCTACAGTGATACAGCCCTAAACCCTGCTGGTCTGTACAGCCCTAAACCCCCTATACAGCCCTAAAACCCTTGCTGGTCTGTAGCCCTATGCCCTAAACCCTATACAGCCCTAAACCCCTAGACAGCTGCTGGTCTGTAAAGCCCTACAGCCCTAAAGGGAGCAACCAGCCCTAATGACACAGCCCTAACCCCTAGACAGCTGCTGGTCTGTGGTGCCCTAAACCCCTATACAGCAACCCTAGACGCTGCTGGTCTGTACAGCCCTAAACCCCTATACAGCCCTAAACCCTATACAGCCCTATAAAGCCCTATAGCTGGTCCCCTGATAGCCCTAAACCCCTATACAGCCCCCCTATACTGCCCTAAAGTGTAATAGGAGCCCTATACCAGACGCTGCTGGTCTGTGGTGTGTAAACCCCTATAGCCCTAAACAGCCCTATACCAGAACGCTGCTGCCTGTATACAGCCCCAGACGCTGCCCTAAACCCAGACCTGTGGCCTGTGCCCTAATGAGGACAGCCAGACCTGCTGGTCTGTGGTGTGTAATGAGGAGCCCTATAGCCCTAGCCCTACCCCTATACTGGTCTGTGGTGTGTAATGAGGAGCAACCAGACCCTACTGGTCTGTACCTCTGTGTAATGAGCCCAGACGCTGCTGGTCTGTGGTGTGTAATGAGGAGCCCTATACCTCTATACAGCCCCAGACGCTACTGGTCTGTATACAGCCCTACAGCCCATACGCTGCTGGTCTGTGGTGTGTAGCCCTATACATGACAGCCCAACACTGTAATACTAAAGCAATCTGTGGTGTGTACATGAGAGGGCGTGCTAAAGGAGCAACGTTTTTGGTCTGTGGTGTGTCAAGTGAGGAGGCAACCAAGTGCTGTAAGTGGTCTGGGCTGCATGTCTCTGAAGAGGCTAAAAACAGATTTCGCTGCTGGTCTGTGGTGTTAATGAGGAGGAGCAACCAGTATTCGCAAATGCTGGTCTGTAGTGATCCCCAATGAGGAGCCATATCTAGGAAAAACAAAAGTTCCAAAGGCTGGTCTGTATAGTGTATAATGAGCTCACACAACAAGTTTTGGTCTGTGATTCATAATGTTGATGATGCAAAGAATATGCTGGTCTGTGGTGTGTAATGAGGAGCAACCAGACGCTGCTGGTCTGTGGTGTGTAATGAGGAGCATCCAGACGCTGCTGGTCTGTGGTGTGTAATGAGGAGCAACCAGACGCTGCTGGTCTGTGGTGTGTAATGAGGAGCAACCAGACGCTGCTGGTCTGTGGTGTGTAATGAGGAGCAACCAGACGCTGCTGGTCTGTGGTGTGTAATGAGGAGCAACCAGACGCTACTGGTCTGTGGTGTGTAATGAGGAGCAACCAGATGCTGCTGGTCTGTAGTGTGTAATGAGGAGCAACCAGACGCTGCTGGTCTGTAGTGTGTAATGAGGAGCAACCAGACGCTGCTGGTCTGTGGTGTGTAATGAGGAGCAACCAGACGCTGCTGGTCTGTGGTGTGTAATGAGGAGCAACCAGACGCTGCTGGTCTGTGGTGTGTAATGAGGAGCAACCAGACGCTGCTGGTCTGTGGTGTGTAATGAGGAGCAACCAGACGCTGCTGGTCTGTGTGTGTAATGAGGAGCAACCAGACGCTGCTGGTCTGTGGTGTGTAATGAGGAGCAACCAGACGCTGCTGGTCTGTGGTGTGTAATGAGGAGCAACCAGACGCTGTACTTGACACATATATGAAACTACTTATTCCAGTTACTAATAAACACCAGTTAATAAAATGATGGTAAAAACTGTTAAATCTCCTTGGATTGATGAGGAATTTAAAAATGGTATGGTTGAGAGGGATGAGGCAAAATGTATGGCACATAAGTCTAGCAGCCCAACTGATTGGCTAAAGGTACTGCAAATTAAGAAATCATGTGACTAAACTAAATGAAAAATAAACTACACTATGAAACAAAAATAAATGATATAAAGAATGATAGTAAAAAGCTTTGGAGCACCTTAAATTAACATTTGTGAAAAAAAAGGCTAACTCGGCTCCATCATGAATCAGATGGCTCATTCATCACAAAACCCACTGATATTACCAACTACTTTAATGACATTTTCATTGGTAAGATTAGCAAATTTAGGTATGAGATGCCAGCAACAAACACTGACACTACACATCCAAGTATATCTGACCAAATGATGAAAGACAAGAATTGGACTTTTGAATTCCTTAAAGTGAGTGTGGAAGAGGTGAAAAAAAATATTGATGTCTATCAACAATGACAAGCCACCGGGGTCTGACAATCTAGATGGGAAAAGACTGAGGATAGTAGCAGACGATATTGCCACTCCTATTTGCCACATCTTCAATGTAAGCCTACTAGAAAGTGTGTGCCCAGGCCTGGAGGGAAGCAAAAATATTCCGCTAACCAAGAAAAGTAAAGCCCACTTTACTGGCTCAAATAGCTGACCAATCAGCCTGTTACCAACCCTGGTAGTAAACTCCTGGGAAAAAATGTGTTTGAATAGATACAATGCTACTTTCTGGCTGTGAACAAATTGACAACAGACTTTGCAACATGCTTTACAAAACCCACATCTAAATCTGGAAGGAACCAGTATGCTACTATCCTAGGACATTCAACATATGAAACAAAAATTGGAAAAAAAAGGCACCTTAAATTAACATTTGTGAAAAAAGTCCATCATGAAGCACAACAAATTGACAAAGAGGTGAAAAAATGACTGTCTATCAACAATGACAAGCCACCGATGATCAGATGGGAAAAGACTTATTGCCACTCCTGATAAAAGCCTACTAGAAAGTTGAGGCAGGGAAGCAAAAATTTCCGCTTTTGAAAAGTAAAGCCCACTTTACTGGCTCAAATAGCTGACCAATCAGCCTGTTACCAACCCTTAGTAAACTCCTGGGGAAAAATGTGTTTGACCAGATACAATGCTACTTTACAGTGAACAAATTGACAACAGACTTTCAGCATGCTTATAGGAAAGGACATTCAACAAGCACAACACGTACACAAATGACTGATGATTGGCTGGGAAAAATTGATGATAAAAAGATTGTAGGTGTTGTTTTTTTAGACTTCAGCGCGGCTTTTGACATTAGTCTGCTGCTGCTGGAAAGACGTATGTGTTACGGCTTTACACCCTCTGCTATAATGTGGATAAAGAGTTACTTGTCCAACAGAACACAGATGGTGTTCTTTAATGGAAGCCTCTCAAATATCATCCAGTTAGAATCAGGAATTCCCCAGGGTAGCTGTTTAGGCCCTTTAATTTTTTCAATCTTTACTAATGACCTGCTACTGGCTTTGAGTAAAGCCAGTGTGTCTATGCGGATGACTCAACACTATGCACGTCAGCTACTACAGCGACAGAAATGACAGCAAAACTTAACAAAGAGCTGCAGTTAGGTTCAGAATGTGTGGCAAGGAATAAATTAGTCCTAAATATTTCCAAAATTGAAATAGTTAGATATTACTTGACAGATATTACTGCACTATTGGGAGCTAGGAACACAAGCATTTCGCTACACCAGCAATAACATCTGCTAAACACGTGTATGTGATCAATACAATTTGATTTGATGTAACAACACTATCAACAAGGCAGGTCCTACAGGCCATAGTTTTGTCGCACCTGGACTACTGTTCAGCAGTGTGGTCAAGGTGCCACAAAGAGAGACTTTGGAAAATTACAATTGTCTCAGACCCGTGCAGCACGGCTGGCCCTTAAAAGTACACGGAGAGCTAACATTAATGATATGCATGTAAATCTCTCCTGGTTCAAAGTGGAGGAGAGATTGACTTCATCACTACTTGTTTTTGAATGAAGTGTTGACAAGCTGAATGAACCGAGCTGTCTGTTTAAAAAACTAGCACACAGCTCTGACACCCATGCATACCCCACAAGACATGCCAGCAGAGGTCTCTTCACAGTCCCCAAGTCCAGAACAGACTATGGGAGGCACACAGTACTACATAGAGCCATGACTACATGGAACTCTATTCCACATCAGGTAACTGATGCAAGCAGTAGAATCAGATTTTTAAAAAGCAGGTAAAAATACACCTTATGGAACAGCGGGGACTGTGAAGAGACACACACAAAGATACAGACACACGCACACGCTAGCACACGCACTCTACACACACGTACATTGTAGTATTGTTGTATGGTGGTATTACACATTTTGTATTGTAGATATGTAGTGGTGTGATAATGTTTTATGATGTACTGTTTTATATTATGTTTTATATGTAAGTGCTTTAATGTGTTTGGGCCCCAGGAAGAGTAGCTGTTGCCTTGGCAACAGCCAATGGGGATCCTTAATAAATACAAAATGGGAGGGAAAGCATTTCCCTACACTACACTCTCAATAACATTTGCTCACCATGTGCATGTGACCAATAAAATGTGATTTGATTTGAAAGTGAGAGGAGGTTGAAAAGACTGAGGGAGGTTTGAATCTATTGAAGCTAACAATAACAATGGAGAGGGTATGAAGAGGAAGACTGAGGGAGGTTTGAATCTATTGTCTAATAACAATGGAGAGGGTATGAAGCTGGGGGAGGTTTGACAATAACAATGGAGAGGGTATGAAGAGGAAGACTGGGGAGGTTTGAGTCAATTGAAGCTAACAATAACAATGGAGAGGGTATGAAGAGGAAGACTGGGGGAGGTTTGAGTCTATTGAAGCTAACAATAACAATGGAACATGAAGAGGAAGATGAGGGAGGTTTGAATCTATGAGAGGGTATGAAGAGGAAGACTGAGGGAGGTTTGAATCTATTGAAGCTAACAATAACAATGGAGAGGGTATGAAGAGGAAGACTGAGGGAGGTTTGAATCTATTGAAGCTAACAATAACAATGGAGAGGGTATGAAGAGGAAGACTGAGGGAGGTTTGAATCTATTGAAGCTAACAATAACAATGGAGAGGGTATGAAGAGGAAGACTGAGGGAGGTTTGAATCTATTGAAGCTAACAATAACAATGGAGAGGGTATGAAGAGGAAGACTGAGGGAGGTTTGAATCTATTGAAGCTAGCAATAACAATGGAGAGGGTATGAAGAGGAAGACTGAAATCTATTGAAGCTGGAGAGGGTATGAAGAGGAAGACTGAGGGAGGTTTGAATCTATTGAAGCTAGCAATAACAATGGAGAGGGTATGAAGAGGAAGACTGAGGGAGGTTTGAATCTATTGAAGCTAACAATAACAATGGAGAGGGTATGAAGAGGAAGACTGAGGGAGGTTTGGAAGACAATAACAATGGAGAGGGTATGAGAGGAAGACTGAGGGAGGTTTGAATCTATTGAAGCTAACAATAACAATGGAGAGGGTATGAAGAGGAAGACTGAGGGAGGTTTGAATCTATTGAAGCTAGCAATAACAATGGAGAGGGTATGAAGAGGAAGACTGAGGGAGGTTTGAATCTATTGAAGCTAACAATAACAATGGAGAGGGTATGAAGAGGAAGACTGATGACAAGTTCAAACAGAGTGAGGCGGACGCCAGTTCCACTCCTGGAGGTGAAGGGGTAGATGGTGTTGTGAGGATCTCGGAGCCAGAGACTTGCATTGATGGACATGGTTATTGATAAAGACAAGTTTGGTCCAGTGGGAGTGAGGGCGGAACCAGGCCTTTTGGCTGTTTCACGGGTGGTTTCAGGTTGGGAGGAAAAGATGGTGGGTGCTGTTGAGCCGGTGAAGGTAACCCGAAGTGGACTGGTGATGTTTGTTTGTGTTTATTCAGATCAGAGGGAGCAGGGCTCTCCGTGCGACGCAACTTGGGGAAAGACCTGTATCTTGCTTTACACTTAGTTACAGGGCACCATTAAAGGGAGGGGTTTCTGGGGTAGCGTTAGGTTTGGAGGTGGAACAATTGAAGTTGAAGATTCCTGGTGTTGGTGACGCTCGTCGTTTGGTGCAACGCAGACCCGGTGGTGAGCATGGTGCAACAGAGGAGTCACCGTCAGTCCTTTTGAGTTTTGAACACTGGAGGTTGGTGGCACCTTAATTGGGGAGGACGGGCTCGTGGTAACGACTGGAGAGGAATAGTATGAAATACATCAAACACATGTGTTTCGTACCATTCCATTAGCTCTGTTCCAGACATTATGAGCCGTCCTCCCCTCAGAAGCCTCCACTGGTTTTGAGTCAGAGTCTCTACCCAACAAAGCCATGTTAGGATATATCAGGTCTCCTGTTAGAGCTTCTGTTCCGAATCCACTGCAGTGTTTCAGGTGCCACGTTTATGGCCATGTCACAGCGGTGTAAAGGACGGAGATTCCAAGATGTGGGAAGTGTGCAGGAGGGCAATGGGAAAGAGGATTGTGTCGTTTCGGTGGATAAAGTGGTGTGTGTTAACTGTAGGGGTGTCTATGATGCTGGGGATCGGAAGTGTCTGCTGTGAGAGAGGCAGATTGAGGTGGCTTTGAGTCAGAGTAGTGCAGACAGTGTCGTACGCGGAGGCAGTGAAGAAAGTAGAGGAGGAGGGGTCAAGGGTGAGGGATCCTGAGAGGATTCCAGTGAATAGTAGATCTGTGCCAGAACAGAAGGATCGGCCAACGAGTGATATATGCTTCAGTACGGTTGGCTTCATTCTGGTTAGGTTTACGGAGACGCGACCCAGTCGTTAAGTCTTTTTGTTCTGTATCTATGGACACGACCCAGTCGTTAAGTCTTTTTGTTCTGTATCTACAGACGCGACCCAGTCGTTAAGTCTTTTTGTTCTGTATCTATGGACACGACCCAGTTGTTAAGTCTTTTTGTTCTGTATCTACAGACACGACCCAGTCGTTAAGTCTTTTGTTCTGTATCTATGGACACGACCCAGTCGTTCAGTCTTTTTGTTCTGTATCTACAGACGCGACCCAGTCGAGTCTTTCTGTATCTACAGACGTGACCCAGTTTAAGTCTTTTTGTTCTGTATCTAGTTGTTAAGTCTTTTTGTTCTGTATCTACAGACGCGACCCAGTCGTTAAGTCTTTTTGTTCTGTATCTACAGACGCGACCCAGTCGTTAAGTCTTTTGTTCTGTATCTACAGACGACCCAAGTCTTTTGTTCTGTATCTACAGAAGTCTTTTGTTCTGTATCTACAGACGCGACCCAGTCGTTAAGTCTTTTGTTCTGTATCTACAGGACGTGACCCAGTCGTTAAGTCTTTTGTTCTGTATCTACAGACGCAACCCAGTCGTTAAGTCTTTTTGTTCTGTATCTACAGACGTGACCCAGTCGTTAAGTCTTTTGTTCTGTATCTACAGACGTGACCCAGTCGTTAAGTCTTTTGTTCTGTATCTACAGACGTGACCCAGTCGTTAAGTCTTTTTGTTCTGTATCTACAGACGTGACCCAGTCGTTAAGTCTTTTTGTTCTGTATCTACAGACCCAGTCGTTAAGTCTTTTGTTCTGTATCTACAGACGCAACCCAGTCGTTAAGTCTTTTTGTTCTGTATCTATGGACACAACCCAGTCGTTAAGTCTTTTTGTTCTGTATCTACAGACTCAACCCAGTCGTTAAGTCTTTTTGTTCTGTATCAGTCGTTAAGTCTTTTTGTTCTGTATCTACAGACACGACCCAGTCGTTAAGTTTTTGTTCTGTATCTAGACAGTCGTTAAGTCTTTTTTCTGTTCTGACTACTAAGTGTTCTGTACTCTACAGACAGTCGTTAAGTCTTTTTGTTCTGTATCTACAGACACCCAGTCGTTAAGTCTTTTTGTTCTGTATCTACAGACGTTCTGTATCTACAGACGGACCCAGTCGTAAGTCTTTTGTTCTGTATCTATGGACACAACCCAGTCGTTAAGTCTTTTTGTTCTGTATCTACAGGACGCGACCCAGTCGTTAAGTCTTTTTGTTCTGTATCTAGTCGTTAAGTCTTTTGTTCTGTATCTATGGACGCGACCCAGTCGTTAAGTCTTTTTGTTCTGTATCTACAGACACCCAGTCGTTAAGTCTTTTGTTCTGTTCTGTATCTATCTTTTGTTCTGTATCTATGATCTACAACGTGACCAGGACGCGACCCAGTCGTTAAGTCTTTTTGTTCTGTATCTACAGACGTGACCCAGTCGTTAAGTCTTTTTGTTCTGTATCTACAGACGCGACCCAGTCGTTAAGTCTTTTTGTTCTGTATCTACGGACTCAATCCAGTCGTTAAGTCTTTTTGTTCTGTATCTACGGTGACTCAAGTCTTTTTGTTCTGTATCTAGGACGCGACCCAGTCGTTAAGTCTTTTTGTTCTGTATCTAATGTTCCCATTGCCTTACTGGCTGGCAACGCTCTTATCCCTTGCTTGCTAGCTAGCCAACTAGGGCTCTTATCCCTTGCTTGCTAGCTACTCAACTAGGGCTAGCTAGTCAACTAGGGCTCTTATCCCTTGCTTGCTAGCTAGTCAACTAGGGCTCTTATCCCTTGCTTGCTTGCTAGTCATCTAATCCCTTGAGCTACTCAACTAGGGCTCTTATCCCTTGCTTGCTAGCTAGTCATCTAATCCCTTGCTTGCTAGGTCATCTAGCTCTTATCCCTTGCTTGCTAGCTACTCAACTAGGGCTCTTATCCCTTGCTTGCTAGCTAGCCAACGAGGGCTCTTATCCCTTGCTTGCTAGCTAGCCAACGAGGGCTCTTATCCCTTGCTTGCTAGCTAGCCAACAAGGGCTCTTATCCCTTGCTTGCTAGCTAGCCAACGAGGGCTCTTATCCCTTGCTTGCTAGCTAGCCAACGAGGGCTCTTATCCCTTGCTTGCTAGCTAGCCAACGAGGGCTCTTATCCCTTGCTTGCTAGCTAGCCAACGAGGGCTCTTATCCCTTGCTTGCTAGCTAGCCAACAAGGGCTCTTATCCCTTGCTTGCTAGCTAGCCAACGAGGGCTAACTTCCAGTCACGTTAAACAGTGAAGACAAAATAACATGTCGTTTAACCTGTTTTTATACTGACACTTCTTTGCAAATATCCATAAAAAATTATGCTGATTCATGATTTCGACTGGCCGATAAAAGATGTCCGTCTCATCCTGACACGTTAATTAATTCTCAATGGGATAGTGGAGATCGAATTTCAATATCGAAACAATGTTGCAAATGTCCAGAGACAGATAGAAACGTCTGTACAAACCTATAGAAGCTAACAACCCCCCTGTTGTTGCAAACCAAACGTTAGGCTAGAAGCAAGGGGATATCATGTCTAGATGCTGCTTACAGTAGACATCAAGTTAATGAAATGGTTGATGGGACACTGGATGCGCAGGCATTTCTCATAGGCTGACCCATACTAAACAGTTGTTTTTTTAGCGTGGCTTAGAACGCGTCTCAACCAATCACAATGCCTGCTTTTTGTTATTGTATAACCACCAAGAAGCTCTTCCCTACAGCCCTAGAGCTCTTACCACAGTCAGGGTTGCCATGGATTCTAGAGCCCATAATTTCTCCTCCGTGCTGGTCGACACACCAACACTCTCCCATGCTCTGGTCACACTGCAGCTGCCTGTAGTAGCCGTCCTCATCGCAGCTGGGGATGTACATGCCTGCAAAAACACACACACTCTGTGTTGTTAAATATGTATGCACTGTGCAGCGGAGCTCTCTGCGCTGCCTCACACCGGTGGAAGAGATAAGTGGTGCATAAATGAAAAACATCAGCACAGCTTGTAGACCTGTGAGGAGACTCAGTCTGGAAAGGAAGGAGAGGTAACAGAGGAGGAGCTGTCTGAGGAGGAGCTGTCTGAATGCCAGAGAGAGAAAGAGAGACAAGGTGAGAGAGAGGGTAGAAGAGAGGGAGAAAGACAGAGAGGGAGAAATAGAGGGAGACAGAAAGAGAGATGAGAAAGAGAGAGGGACAGAAAAAACAGGGAGACGAGAGAGAGACAGAGAGAGGGTAAGAAAAACAGGGAGAGACGAGAGAGAGACAGAGAGAGGGTAAGAAAAACAGGGAGAGACGAGAGAGAGACAGAGAGAGGGTAAGAATAACAGGGAGAGACAGAGAGAGAGAGAGAGAGGGGGTAAGAAAAACAGGGAGACGAGAGAGACAGAGAGAGGGATAGAAAAAACAGGGAGACGAGAGAGAGACAGAGAGAGGGATAGAAAAAACAGGGAGACGAGAGAGAGACAGAGAGAGGGTAAGAATAACAGGGAGAGGAGAGAGACAGAGAGAGGTTAAGAATAACAGGGAGAGGAGAGAGACAGAGAGAGGGTAAGAATAACAGGGAGAGGAGAGAGACAGAGAGAGGGTAAGAATAACAGGGAGAGGAGAGAGACAGAGAGAGGGTAAGAATAACAGGGAGACGAGAGAGAGACAGAGAGAGGGATAGAAAAAACAGGGAGACGAGAGAGAGACAGAGAGAGGGTAAGAAAAAACAGGGAGAGACGAGAGAGAGAGACAGAGAGAGGGATAGAAAAAACAGGGAGACGAGAGAGAGACAGAGAGAGGGATAGAAAAAACAGGGAGACGAGAGAGACAGAGAGAGGGTAAGAATAACAGGGAGAGACGAGAGAGAGAGACGGAGAGAGGGTAAGAATAACAGGGAGAGACGAGAGAGAGACAGAGAGAGGGTAAGAATAACAGGGAGACGAGAGAGAGACAGAGAGAGGGTAAGAATAACAGGGAGAGAGAGAGAGACAGAGAGAGGGATAGAAAAACAGGGAGACGAGAGAGAGACAGAGAGAGGGTAAGAATAACAGGGAGACGAGAGAGAGACAGAGAGAGGTTAAGAAAACAGGGAGAGACGAGAGAGACAGAGAGAGGGATAGAAAAAACAGGGAGACGAGAGAGACAGAGAGAGGGTAAGAAAAATCAGGGAGACGAGAGAGACAGAGAGAGGGATAGAAAAATCAGGGAGACGAGAGAGACAGAGAGAGGGATAGAAAAAACAGGGAGATGAGAGAGAGACAGAGAGAGGGTAGAAAAAACAGGGAGACGAGAGAGAGACAGAGAGAGGGTAAGAAAAAACAGGGAGAGACGAGAGAGAGACAGAGAGAGGGTAAGAAAAAACGTAGGTGGTAGCATCATGTTTTGGGGGTGCTTTGCTGCAGGAGGGCCTGGTGCACTTCTCAAAATAGATGTCATCATGACGAAGGAATATTACGTGGATATATTGAAGCAACATCTCAAGACATCAGTCAGGAAGTTAAAGCTTGGTCGCAAATGAGTCTTCCAAATGGACAATGACCGCAATCATACTTCCAAAGTTGTGACAAAAGGACAACAAAGTCAAGGTATTGGAGGGCCATCACAAAGCCCTGACCTCAATCCTATTGAACATTTGTGGGCAGAACTGAAAAGCGTGTGCGAGCAAGGAGGCCTACAAACCTGACTCAGTTACACCAGCTCTGTCAGGAGAAATGGGCCAAAATTCACCCAATTTATTGTGGGAAGCTTCTGGAAGGCTACCCGAAACGTTTGACTCAAGTTAAACAATTTAAAGGCAATGCTATCAAATACTAATTGAGTGTATGTAAACTTTTGACCCACTGGAAATGTGATGAAAGAAATAAAAGCTGAAATAAATCATTATCTTGTCACGCCCTGATTATAGAGAGCCTTTTTATTCTCTATTTTGCTTAGGTCGGGTGTGACTAGGGTGGGTGATCTAGTGTGTTTATTTCTACGTTGGCCTGGTATGGTTTCCAATCAAAGGCAGCTGTTTAGCGTTGTCTCTGATTGGGGATCATATTTAGGCAGCCATTTCCCTACTGTGTTTTGTGGGATCTCGTTTCTGTGTAGTTGTCTGTGAGCACTGCATGAGCGTCACGTGTCGCGTTATTGTTTTTTGTGCGTTTCACTTATCAATAAAATATGTCGAACCGATGTCACGCTGCGCTTTGCTCTGAATGTTCCTATGACGATCGTGACATCTCTCTACTATTATTCTGACATTTCACATTCTTAAAATAAAGTGGTGATCCTAACTGACCTAAAACAGGGATTTTTTTTACTAGGATTAAATGTCAGGAATTGTGAAAAACTGAGTTTAAATGTATTTGGCTAAGCTGTATGTAAACTTCCGACTTCAACTTTATGTCTATGTCTTGATAGTGTCATGTTAAAATGGTTGACAGTCCTGTGCCAGTTCCCCCTCTGTTTCAGCCTCCTCCCTTCAGACCAACTGTCAAACACAACTGACACTTTACATAAACACTGTAGCGAGGGGGCGGAGTTACAAATGCCCCCCAAAATAAAGAGGCGAGACAAGGAATAAGACATTTCAAGTCCCAATGGGGAACTAACTTTAAACTTGTCTTCAAATATTTAAAGCCTGTTTTTGGTTTGGTTCCTCCTTATCCTCAGTTGGTACCCATACTGCACCATACTGCACCATACTGCACCATACTGTAACATACTGCACCATACTGTAACATACTGCACCATACTGTAACATACTGCACCATACTGTAACATACTGCACCATACTGTAATATACTGCACCATACTGTAACATACTGCACCATACTGTAACATACTGCACCATACTGTAACATACTGCACCATACTGTAACATACTGCACCATACTGTAACATACTGCACCATACTGTAACATACTGCACCATACTGTAATATACTGCACCATACTGTAACATACTGCACCATACTGTAACATACTGCACCATACTGTAACATACTGCACCATACTGTAACATACTGCACCATACTGTAACATACTGCACCATACTGTAACATACTGCACCATACTGTAATCCTGCACCATACTGTAACATACTGCACCATACTGTAATATACTGCACCATACTGTAACATACTGCACCATACTGTAACATACTGCACCATACTGTAACATACTGCACCATACTGTAACCATACTGTAACATACTGCACCATACTGTAACATACTGCACCATACTGTAACATACTGCACCATACTGTAATATACTGCACCATACTGTAACATACTGCACCATACTGTAACATACTGCACCATACTGTAACATACTGCACCATACTGTAACATACTGCACCATACTGTAACATACTGCACCATACTGTAACATACTGCACCATACTGTAACATACTGCACCATACTGTAACATACTGCACCATACTGTAACATACTGCACCATACTGTAACATACTGCACCATACTGTAACATACTGCACCATACTGTAACATACTGCACCATACTGTAATATACTGCACCATACTGTAACATACTGCACCATACTGTAACATACTGCACCATACTGTAACATACTGCACCATACTGTAACATACTGCACCATACTGTAACATAACATACTGCACCATACTGTAACATACTGCACCATACTGTAACATACTGCACCATACTGTAACATACTGCACCATACTGTAACTGCACCATACCCAACATACTGCACCATACTGTAACATACTGCACCATACTGTAACATACTGCACCATAAACATACTGCACCATACTGTAACATACTGCACCATACTGTAACATACTGCACCATACTGTAACATACTGCACCATACTGTAACATACTGCACCATACTGTAACATACTGCACCATACTGTAACATACTGCACCATACTGTAACATACTGCACCATACTGTAACATACTGCACCATACTGTAACATACTGCACCATACTGTAACATACTGCACCATACTGTAACATACTGCACCATACTGTAACATACTGCACCATACTGTAACATACTGCACCATACTGTAACATACTGCACCATACTGTAACATACTGCACCATACTGTAACATACTGCACCATACTGTAACATACTGCACCATACTGTAACTGCACCATACTGCACCATACTGTAACATACTGCACCATACTGTAACATACTGCACCATACTGTAACATAACCATACTGCACCATACTGTAACATACTGCACCATACTGTAACAACATACTGCACCATACTGTAACATACTGCACCATACTGTAACATCATACTGCACCATACTGTAACATACTGCACCATACTGTAACATACTGCACCATACTGTAACATACTGCACCATACCCCACCATACTGTAACATACTGCACCATACTGTAACACCATACTGCACCATACCCCACCATACTGTAACCCATACTGCACCATACTGTAACATACTGCACCATACATACTGTAACATACTGCACCATACTGCAACATACTGCACCATACTGTAATTATACTGCACCATACCCCACCATACTGCACCATACCTAACATACTGCACCATACTGTACCATACCCCAACATACCTCACATACTGCACCATACCCCATCATACTGCACCATACTGTATACTGCTGCACCATACTATAACATACCACCATACATACCTCATTATACTGCACCATACCCCATCCTACTGCACCATACTGTAATATACTGTACCATACTGCTGCACCATACTGCACCATACCCATACCTCATCATGCACCATACTATACTACCCCATACTGCACCATACCCAACATACTGCACCATACTGTACCCCACCATACCCCATCATACTGCACCATACTGTAACATACTGCACCATACCCAACATACTGCACCATACTGCTGCACCATACATACTGCCCATACACTGAACCATACTGCACCATACCCCAACATACTGCACCATACCCCATCATACTGCACCATACCCACCATACTGCACCATACCCCACCATACTGCACCATAACCCATACTGCACCCATACCACCATACATACTGCACCATACTGCACCATACCATACTGCACCATACCCCACCATACTGCACCATACCATACCACCATACTGCACCATACCCAACATACTGCACCATACCCAACATACTGCACCATACCTATACTGCACCATACTGTAACATACTGCACCATACCTCATCATACTGCACCATACTGTAACATGCACCATACCACCATACATACCTGCACCATACATACTGCACCATACCCAACATACTGCACCATACCCAACATACTGCACCATACTGTACCCCAACATACCTCATCATACTGTAACATACTGCACCATACCCCAACATACTGCACCATACATACTGCACCATACTGTAACATACTGCACCATACTGTACCATACCCACCATACTGCACCATACCCCATCATACTGCACAATACTGTAACATACTGCACCATACTGCACCATACCCATACTGTACCATACCACCATACTGTACTGCACCATACCCAACATACTGCACCATACCCAACATACTGCACCATACTGCATACCACCATACCCCATACACCATACTGCTGCACCATACTGTAACATACCATACCTGCACCATACATAACATACTGCACCATACTGTAACATACTGCACCATACTGCACCATACCCCACATACTGCACCATACTGTAACATACTGCACCATACTGTAAAATACTGCACCATGCACCATACTGTCATACCCCACCTGTAATACTGCACCATACCCCACCATACACCATACTGAGTTACTGCACCATACCCCCACATACTGCACCATACCCCACCATACTGACCATACTGCATCATACTGCCAACATACTGCACCATACCCCACCATACTGCACCATACTGCACATATCCCAACATACTGCACCATACCCAACATACTGCACCATACCCCACATACTGCACCATACCCCAACATACTGCACCATACTGTACCATACCCCAACATACTGCACATACTGCACCATACTAACATACTGCACCATACTCCCATAACATACTGACCATACTGCACCATAGGAAGGGATACATACTGCACCATACCCCACCATACTGCACCATACCCAACATACTGCACCATACCCACCATACCCAACATACTGCACCATACCCCACCATACTGCACCATACTGGGATAGGGAGGGAGGGACCATACTGCACCATAGGAGGGAGACCATACTGCACCATACCCCACTGCACCATACTGTACCATACCCAACATACCTCATATACTGCACCATACCCAACATACTGCACCATACCCAACATACATACCATACTATAACATGCCCCAACATACTGCACCATACCCCAACATACTGCACCATACTGTAATACTACTGTACCCCACTAACCCAGGTACTGTACCATACTGCAACCATAGGTGGATACTGCACCATACTAAACATACTGCACCATACCCCAACATACTGCACCATACCCCATCATAGGACCATACTGTAACATACAACAGGACCCAACATAGGGGCACCATACCCAACATACTGGACCATACCCCAGAGGAGGTGCACCATACTGTTCAACATACTGCACCAGGGGGGCACCATACCCAACATACTGCACCATACCCCAACATAGGTGCAGATACCCAACATACTGCACCATACATACTGCACCATACCCCAACATACTGCACAGGATACCCCACCATACTGCACCATACCCCACCATACTGCACAGCCCCACATAGGGCACCATACTGCAACATACTGGAGGGGGGACTGAACATAGGAGGGAGGTCCATACCCCAACATACTGCACATACCGTATACTGCAACATACTGGGTAGGGGGTCCAAGAACATACTGCAGGGGACCCAACCATACTGCAACATAGGTGGAGGGGGGCACAAGGTGGAGGGGGTCCATACCCCACCATACTGTAACAGGAGGTGTACCATACCCAACATAGGGGGGACCATACTGTAACATACTGCACCATACCCCACCATACCCCACCATACTGTACCATACCCAACATACCCACCAGGAGGTGGAGGGGTCCTGTACTGTAGGATACTGGAGGGGGTCCATACTGCACCATACCCCACCATACTGCACCACACCCAACATACTGCACCATACTGGGTCCATACCCCACCATATTGTACCATACTGCATCATATCCCAACATACTGCACCATACCACCACCATACTGCACCATACCCCACCATACTGCACCATACCCCATATCCCATACTGCACCATACCCACATACTGGAGGGGCTCATACTGCACCATACCCCAACATACTGCACCATACCCAACATACTGCACCATATCCCAACCATACTGTAACAACACCATACCCAACATACTGCACCATACTGTAACATACTGCAGGAGGATACCCCACCATACTGCACCATACCCCACCATACTGCACCATACCCAACCATACCCAGCACCATACTGCACCATACCCATCATACTGTACCATACTGTACCATACCCAACATACTGCACCATACCCACCACACTGTGAACATACTGCACCATACTGCACCATACCCCACCATACTGTACCATACTGCATCATATCAACATACTGCACCATACCCCACCATACTGCAGGATACCCAACATCTGCACCATACTGCACCATATCCCAGGTAGCACCATATGAACATACTGCACCATACCCCACCATACTGCACCATACATACTGTAGGAGGGGGGTCACCATACTGGGGAACCATACTGTCTGTTCATACTGCAGGGGGTCTGTCCCAACATACTGGTGGAGGGGTCAACATACTGCAGGAGGGGACCTGTTCTACTGAGGAGGGGGTGTCTGCACCATACTGTTCAACATACTGTTCTGTGACATACCCCAACATCTGCACAGAGGGGGTGTATCACAACATGTTCTGTGGTGGGGGTGTCTGTTCTGTGAGGATTTTTTGTTCTGTGGGAGGGGGTGTCTGTTCTGACAGCTTATTTTCAGGTGGGGAGGGGTCCATGAGCAGGAGGAGGGAAAGTGGGGTTAACTGCCTGTTCTGGGGCAGAGGGGTCCTTGTCTGCTGGGGGTTTGAACAGGAGGTGGGTAGGGGTGTACTTCTAACCAGGAGGTCTGGGGGGCCCATACTGTCACCATATCCCACCATACTGCACCATTCTGCTGTAGGAGCATTAGGTATCCTTGAGCAGAGGAGGGGTGTCTGTTCAATCATGTCAGTCGGCCTGTTTTCTGGTTTGGTTCCTTGTTGTCCTTTGATTGGCACCTGTACTGAGGGCCTGCCAATCACTGTTCTGGAGGAGGTTGTGTGAGTGGTGAGGGGCTGTCCTTTTTGTTCAGAGGAGAGGGAGGTGGGAGGGAGGGGGAGGGAGGGAGGAGGTGGAGGGGGTCCGTTCTGTGGGGAGGTGGAGGAGGGTGAGAGGAGGGAAGAAGGGAGGGAGGGGGTCCGTGTGGTGGAGGGAGGGAGGGAGGGAGGTGGAGGGGGTCTGTTCAGGGAGGTGGAGGGGGGGAGGGAGCAGGGTGGAGGGGGAGGGGTGTCTGTTCTGGAGGGGAGGGGTGTCTGTTCTGTGGAGGAGGTGGAGGGGTCTGTTCTGAGGAGGGAGGGGGGGTCCAGGAGGAGGAGAGGAGGGAGGGAGGGAGGGAGGGAGGGAGGGCTGTTCTGTGAGGAGGGAGGAGGAAGGAGAGGAGGGAGGGAGTTCTGAGGGAGGGGAGGGAGTCTGTTCTGAGGAGGAGGGGAGGGGGTTCTGGGGGAGGGGGGGGTCCGTTCTGGAGGGGAGGTGGGAGGGGGGGGTCTGTTCTTCAGGGGAGGGGTGTCTGTTCTTTGGAGGGGGTCCATGGAACAGGAGGTGGAGGGGGTCTGTGAAGGAGGGGACAGGAGGTGGAGGGGGTCCGTTCTGCAACAGGAGGTGGAGGGGGTCCGTTCTGCAGCAGGAGGTGGAGGGGGGTGTCGTTCTGCAGCAGGAGGTGGAGGGGTCCGTACTACAACAGGAGGTGGAGGGGGTCCGTTCTGCAGGAGGTGGAGGGGGTCCGTACTGTGGCAGGGGGGGTCTGTTCTGGGAGGTGGAGGGGGTCCTGTGGTGAGGGGGTGTCAGCAGGAGGTGGAGGGGTCTGTTCTGTGCAGGAGGTGGAGGGTCCGTTCTGTGGGAGGAGGTGGAGGGGGTCCGTGTTCAGCAGGAGGTGGAGGGGTCCGTTCTACAACAGGAGGTGGAGGGGGTCCGTACTACAGTTCAGGAGGTGGAGGGGTCCGTTCTACAGCAGGAGGTGGAGGGGGTCCGTACTCCGTTAGCAGGAGGTGGAGGGGTCCGTTCTGTGGAGGTGGAGGGGTCCGTTCTGCAGCAGGAGGTGGAGGGGGTCCGTTCTGTGAGGAGGTGGAGGGGGTCTGTTCAGGAGGAGAGGGGTGTCCGTTCTACAGCAGGAGGTGGAGGGGTCCGTGTTCTGCAGGAGGTGGAGGGGTCTGTTCTGTGGGAGGTGGAGGGGGTCCGTTCAACAGGAGGTGGAGGGGTGTCTGTTCCGTGTGAGGAGGGGGAGGTGGAGGGGGTCCGTCTGTTCTGTGGGAGGTGGAGGGGTCCGTTCTGTGAGCAGGAGGTGGAGGTTCTGTGGCAGGAGGGGTGTCTGTGCTGTGAGGAGGGGTGGTTCTGGGTGGAGGGGGTCCGTTCTGCAGGAGGTGGAGGGGGTCTGTTCTGTGGTGAGGAGGTGGAGGGGAGGGGGGGTCTGTTCTACAGCAGGAGGTGGAGGGGGTGTCTGTTCTGCAGGAGGGGGTGTCTGTTCTGCAGGAGGGGGGGTCCGTGCTACAGCTGGAGGTGGAGGGGTGTCCGTTCTGTGGTACCGGGCTCTGTTCTGAGAGGTGTCTGTTCTGGGGAAGGGACTGTCTGTTCCACGACTGACACTGACCTGTTCTTTCACCATTGCTGCCACTGCAGAGGAACACCTGGAGGGTGAGGTGATCTGTCATTCAAGACTTCAGGGGAGGGGGGGTCTGTTCCACAGCCAGCTAAAAGGCTCTGTTCACAGTGTCTGTTCTGAAGATGGCTGTTCAGGAAGAGGGGTGTCTGTTCTGTGGGCTGGGGTGTCTGTCTCTGGTAGGGGAGTCTGTTCTGGGACCAGGTGTCTGTTCTGAGAAGAGGGGGTGTCTGTTCTGTGGGAGGGGTGTCTGTTCTGTGGGGAGGGGGTGTCTGTTCTGTGAGGAGGGGGTGTCTGTTCTGTGGGGAGGGGGTGTCTGTTCTGTGGGAGGGGGTGTCTGTTCTGTGGGGAGGGGGTGTCTGTTCTGTGGGAGGGGGTGTCTGTTCTGTGGGGAGGGGGTGTCTGTTCTGTGAGGGAGGGGGTGTCTGTTCTGTGGGGAGGGGTGTCTGTTCTGTGGGGAGGGGGTGTCTGTTCTGTGAGGAGGGGGTGTCTGTTCTGTGGTGAGGGGTGTCTGTTCTGTGGGGAGGGGGTGTCTGTTCTGTGAGGAGGGGGTGTCTGTTCTGTGGGGAGGGGGTGTCTGTTCTGTGAGGAGGGGTGTCTGTTCTGTGAGGAGGGGGTGTCTGTTCTGTGAGGAGGGGGTGTCTGTTCTGTGAGGAGGGGTGTCTGTTCTGTGGGAGGGGTGTCTGTTCTGTGAGGAGGGGGTGTCTGTTCTGTGAGGAGGGGGTGTCTGTTCTGTGGTGAGGGGGGGTGTCTGTTCTGTGGGGAGGGGTGTCTGTTCTGTGGGAAGGGGTGTCTGTTCTGGGGGGAGGGGGTGTCTGTTCTGTGGGGAGGGGGTGTCTGTTCTGTGAGGAGGGGGTGTCTGTTCTGTGGGGAGGGGGGTGTCTGTTCTGTGGTGAGGGGGTGTCTGTTCTGTGAGGAGGGGGTGTCTGTTCTGTGGGGAGGGGGTGTCTGTTCTGTGGGGAGGGGGTGTCTGTTCTGTGGGGAGGGGGTGTCTGTTCTGTGGGGAGGGGGTGTCTGTTCTGTGGGGAGGGGGTGTCTGTTCTGTGGGGGGGGGTGTCTGTTCTGTGGGGAGGGGGTGTCTGTTCTGTGGGGAGGGGGTGTCTGTTCTGTGGGGAGGGGGTGTCTGTTCTGTGGGGAGGGGTGTCTGTTCTGTGGGGAGGGGGTGTCTGTTCTGTGGGGAGGGGGTGTCTGTTCTGTGGGGAGGGGTGTCTGTTCTGTGGGGAGGGGGTGTCTGTTCTGTGGGGAGGGGGTGTCTGTTCTGGGGGGGGGGGGGTGTCTGTTCTGTGGTGAGGGGGTGTCTGTTCTGTGGGAGGGGTGTCTGTTCTGTGGTGAGGGGGTGTCTGTTCTGTGAGGAGGGGGTGTCTGTTCTGTGGGGAGGGGGGGTGTCTGTTGTCTGTTCTGTGGGGAGGGGGTGTCTGTTCTGTGAGGAGGGGGTGTCTGTTCTGTGAGGAGGGGGTGTCTGTTCTGTGGGGAGGGGGTTGTCTGGGGAACCGGGGGACTTTGTAGTGGTGTGGGGCGTCAGAGGGGGCTCTATATACCCCGGACGAGGAGGGGGGCTTGGTTCTAACTTTCTAGTCTGTTGAAGTGAAGTGGGGTTTGTAACTGTTGGACTAATAAAGGAATAATGAAATAAAAACCCCTCTCTCTGAGCCTGCTGTGGGCTCCATGGGGTTCACCTTAGCACTGCTCTCCAATCAGCCTGATTAGGCCTTGATTCTGGCTGCTGCCTGTCTGTTTAATGAGCCTCCTCCAGCTTCCCTGTTGCTGCAGACACCTTGTTACACAACTACACACACACACACACACACACACACACACACACACACACACACACACACACACACACACACACACACACACACACACACACACACACACACACACACACACACACACACACACACACACACACTAGCCACGGCACACTCCTAACACGATGTGCTCCAGGCACCTTCTCAGCACTACACAAGTAAACACACACACTGTACCCCACTACACACACACACACCCACACACAGACACACACACTGTACCTCTCTACACAGACACAGACCAGCCACAACACGGGCAGACGCTAGCAGCAGCAGCTAACACCCGCCTACACCAGAACAGGCTGACGAGTAGATCAGTGGGAATAGATCCTCCACACCGTTATTCCTTATGTGAAACATATGTCCAGGAACCATACACACCACCTGTATTCCTTATGTGAAACATACACAC